>NC_056731.1:997860859-997923541 GCF_019279795.1 Protopterus annectens | reverse complement strand
TATAAAATGGCTATGCATTTTATGGCCCTGTGACTAATTGCTGGCCACGACATTGCTCTCCGCTACAAGGCCTGTTGATGACATCCATGTGAAAAATACTGGCAGGCAGTCTGGCATCAGATAAACGCCATGGTGCATGTGACAAGTACTGCAAACTATAGTGTGTAATAGTAGATAGGTAGGGATTCTAATCTCACATCAGGAATCTCAGTGCGTGTATAAATGGTTATGCATTTTATGGCCCTGTGACTAGCTGATGGCCTCTACATTGCCCTCCTCTACAAGGCCTGCTGATGACATCCACCTAAAGAGCACTGGCAGAGAGTCTAATATTAGATGAGCTCCATGCTGGATGTGATACGTACTGCAAGCTGTAGTGTGTTATAGTAGACACTTTGAGGTTCTAATCTCACATCAGCTAATGGTATTTGTGTGTGTGTGTGTGTGTGTGTGTGTGTGTGTGTGTGTGTGTGTGTGTGTGTGTGTGTGTGTGTGTAAATATACCCCCTTGTAACACTACAGACAAGCCCATATGGGCTATCTCTATGTAATGGTTATGCATTTTATAGCCTTGTGACTAATGGCTAGCCCTAAATTGCCCCCCTCTACATAATCATAACCGATGTCCACCATTTGTCTGACTCAGAAACAGGATATTTCTAGATGTATGAACCCCATTAAGTTTAGAACACCCATGTGTCACATAGCAAGGGTAGCAGACCTTATCACAAAGTATGAATTAATGATTACGCTGACTGCCTCCACTGTTCCTAATAGACTGTTCTACACATATGCACCTAGGGAGCCATGCACATATACTGCTGTACCTTGCTGATGTCATATTTCTGCTGTGCTGCCATGCCATCCTGTTCTGCTGTATTGCCACCACGTGTCCATAGTGTAACCCCCAAGACTCCTGGAACAGAAACATACACAGATCCATGACAAACCTGTCATTCTGTAACACTACTGCCAGTCCAACATCATGCAACAAAGATACACAAAGTATGATGTGTAGTCATGACACATGCCAGCATAAAGTAACTGCTGTACCCCACAAGTGGCATGGCAAAACAATACTGCACAAATACATGTCAAGTAATGTAGACACCCTGTGCATCATACACCTTTTAGCACTTCCCTCCATCGACGGCAGGGATGTGGCACAGGTATCATCACATACACAGGGTGTGATTTGGGGTTACCAGAGGCCTAGGCTGTGCCAAAGAGTTTACAGCATGTGTGAGAGTTAGGAAGGGGTGTGGGTTAGATGGGCCATGGACAGGTGCTGTGTGTGTCTTTTGGTGACCTGCATATGACAGTGGTGTTTGAGTGGGTGCATGTACACAGTCAAGCCCAGTGCTAGCCCTACACATGTATGTTAGACAGCTGTGGACTGTACATGGTAGAGTGGACAGTTCACCGTCTCCAGCCACAAACCAAGAAACTGGCTCTACCAGGAGTAACACTGGCACCACCATGTCCAAGTTCATATGTGGTGCTAGTACCTGACGGTGACTGCAAAATGCTAGGGCTGTGTCCCCCACGGGACCATCCAGGACCATATGCCCATGGCCTGCCACATCATGGTGTGGACAGATCACTTCCCTCTGTAGCACTGGAGGTACTTCCACTATGGCAGCGTGACTGTGCATGGCCACATAAACTCCCAGCAGATGGTGTTGCTGACCTTTGTCCATGTGTCCAATGCCCAACTCCAACCAGATGTTCCAGCACAATGTGTGGTCCAAGACAGGCAGTCTCTCAGCCCATCATCTGTCTACTGCATTAGTGAGCAAATCCAGGGTGTCCCCAATGCAGTGGAGGCACTCACAGATGTCAGACTGTGCTGCATCCATAACTCTAAGCATCCATCTGGTGTTGCATTCAGAACATGCCTGTGCCTCCATGACAGCACAAAATATGTGCCAAATGACCTATTATGTGACACCTGCAACAGGTGATGGATGGACAGTGGTCATTCTACAAGCATCCCTGTCAATCCGACTGTGTGGGACCTGACCAGCTCTCTGTCTATGCCCAGTGTGTACACTCACTGACACCATAGTTGCCACACTGTCCTGTTTAATGTTGCCACCCTCTGACTGTTCAAAATCTGTGGCTTTGGGGACTGGGTATGTGTGGGCATACTGACTGTGTGCAGTGACAATGGGGGCGGAAGAGGGATGTCAGCCTTTGGAACATATTCAGACCCCAACAACCCCACCTGTGGCTCATTATGGCCACCATCATCATCAGTGTCCGGAGAGACACTGATATCAGGTTGTGAGGGGGGACAGACTCCACCCCCCCAGTCACCTATAAAAAGTAAGAAAAAAAGCAGTACCTTACTACCTGCACTTTTATGTATGGTAATCCAAACAGGCTCATACAAATGAGGATACACAACTGCATTACCAGTCTCACATTTTCTCATCTTCACTCCAGTGCACAAAAGACAACCTCCCACCAACATACACAGACAAGTCAAGCCTTTTATAGCATGCACTTCGACCACATCCAGTTAAAGTTGTCAGTACAATCTGCCTATAAGGTATGCAATATGACACTATACATGATAGAACTACACATAAAACCCAGTTCACCTATCTTGAGAATGATATGCCAGTACTAGTGTCACTACCTCAGATATGTAGCATCTCCACTTTGTGTTTGAACAGGCATCTTGGAGTAATTGCCTCATGTATACCAAGCTGTGTAGCTGCTCATAACTATAAGTGCAGACGTGTTGATGGTCATTCAAATAAACACCTGTAACTAACCATTATATGAACCGTAGTTAACTGTTTCAGAATGGAACATACAAATATTCTACTCTGGCTAAACACATTTGTACAAAGGGGTATATGGCAGCCCTTATCTTTCATAGGGTATATATGATCCAATAAAAAAAAACAGTATCACACTTACCAGGTACAGACCCACGAACTTGGGCCACACCTGACAGACCTAAGAAAAGGTGAGGGAGAGGTACTGTCAGCATCACCAAGTGTTGCAGCACTACAAGGTAATATGTGTATATATCCACATGAACAGTAGCTAATGTGATACTGTCTGTATTGCTGACATTCTGAGTATGTGTGCACAACTGAGTGTAAACCCTAACTCCCCCCAATGCAGATAGACCTAACAGCCATGTACAGGTATGTACAGCCTGCTTCAATGACTGATACAGTATTACACTGGTGAACACAGTACGCTTACCTGGACACTCCTCTGCTGTGGACACTGTGGCACCCACCTCCACGATGTATGGTGTGATGGATGCCTGGGAGCTGTCATGTGTCATTGTGATTCCTAGGTTCACCAGGAATTCCTCTGTGGCTGAGAGTGATTGCTTTGTCGCAGGCCCTCCACAGGTGGTGGTACAATCCCTGGAAACATCAGCTGCCCTTCATCATGCAGCATTCAGCATATCTGTCACCCGGTGTCGGATCTACTCATAGGTCCTGTCCTGTTTACCAGTCTGACATCCCACACAAGGTCTGCCCACAATGCTGCCTGCTGCTCCTGATTATGCCTCCCCCTGGACAACAAGATCTGATGGTGCTGTCTCAATCCATCCACTGTTAGGTCATTCTCCACATCTGAGAAGGGGGCATGTCTTCCACAGTACATGGTTCCTGAAAGGCAACAAAAGGGGAACACATTACAGTACCAGATACATGGACATCCACTATGTATAGATCCAGCACACCCATAATGGCCTTCACTATACACTACTCCCTCACACTCATACACCACAGTCTGGCAACACACGTGTGGATACAACCAAGATAGTATAAATACTGGGTTATATCCCTATATGGAGACAGTCTAGCATAATCAATGTGCCACAATGACAGAAACCAATGCAAACCTGCTGTAGTATATGTTCTCTGTAGGCATCATACCTCTCAACTACACTAATGTTTGCAGAATGTCAAGATGTTTGCCTCATAGTTTTGGTCATTTTCACACAAAAGTGTGGATTTCTGACAAATGGTTGGCCAATCATTGATGGATGCTGTCAGAGAATAAAGACAGACATCAGAGTCTCAGTTTTTATTATTATTTGTATTCAAACTGATGGTTGAAAAATGATGTGATATATGCAATTCATTTGTATTTTATTTAAGAAATTATGGAGTGTAATATTCTAAATTAATATAGAATTCTTGGGGTGGGGAATACTGAGGGAAGGATTGTTCATTAAATGGTTGCTAGGTTGAGCATTTTGTGGGACAAGCTGATTTTAAAGTAATGACGTATTTATAATGTGTTTTTTTACTCTCTCCGAAGAAGCCAAGATGTTTGGTGAAAGCGCTTAGTTTTACTGGGAGAATCTATGCTTTCAGTGGCAATAAAGTGGAGTTTTTAGTCAGCATTGTGTTTTTATTTTTATTTTTCATTATTAGTTGCTGCCCTGTTGAGTTATCACATGTTTTTGGTTCAGTCCATTAGTAAGAGTCCAGGTTATTTCCCTGACAACAGTACTATCTACTCTATAGGTCTGTATTTTCTTTATGTGTACTGTGACTACAAGTCTCCTCCTGATGTAGCATATACACATCTCTCAAGCTATTTGCATGGGACACTGTGCCAAAGCAGTAACAACTGCAGGTACACTACACAGAACGCTTGCACATCAGGTGGGCCTATATAACTACCAAGGTGTTCTGTGGGTTCATTTGGTGATACTTTGCAATCTAGGTAATCATTTCCATGGTAATTCTGTGACAGATGGATTACACACTATTAATTACATAATGTGAAATCATGACACTTGAGAGACATGTATGTGTACAGTATAGACACTAAACAGCTGTCATATGCCTTGGTTGGCAGGCATGGGAATAGGACCCAATAGCAGTGACTGCAGGGGACATCTGCATAGCATGTATTATTTGACTGCATAGTGTGATTAAACATTTTATTTCTGACTGAACATTGCTGATGAACACATTCTTGCTACCAGTTTTAACAGTATGTGACATCTAAACACAATTATCTACACATAATATGGGCTGCCTCACCCATTTACCTATAGTTCCTCTGCAGAGAGAATTTGTGACTGCTACTGTAATATTTACTGGTACACATCACTGAATTCAAACCCCGGACTGTGTGTGGAAAAATGCACTATATACAGAGCATTTAACAAAATGTGTCACTGCTGATTACTGATTAACTTATATTTGCCTAGAGCTCACCTGGAACCAAAATATGACCTGCTAGTACTACTACAGTGTTATACTAGACTGCAGTTACAGTAGAACGCACATGCATGAAATACAAGCATAACGCAGATAGTAGGTAAGATAGTAGGTAAGCTATATTTCAGTATCATATCTGTGATGTCAACAAACTATCAGCTCATGGAGTGGGATACCTCACCCATATACCTTTATTTCCTAATATCTGTGGATGACATAACATTATGTGACCAATACTGGCTTGGAGGCAGCCTTGAACAGTACTATATGAGTTAACCACTACAATTTGCAGCCATTAGATTTGCATTCTACAGCTATCACAGTGTTATACTTGATTGCAGCTCCTAACTTTAAAGCCTCAATGCATACAGCTCTACTGCAATGGTTGCAACAACACAATCCTGATGTACAGAATTTTCCTTGGTGTTACTGGTATTGTTTTATGTTTTTATTGCACTACAGTTGGCATTATTAATTTATTGCAATAAAGCTCTAATTCCACATTTATTGCACCACAAACTTTATTGTATATACTTTAATGCAGTTATTGGTATTGCTTCATGTTTTTATTGTAGAACAGTTGGCATTATTCATTTATTACAATACAGCTCTAATTCCACACTTATTGCACTACAAACTTTACTATATATACTTTAATGCAATTATTAGTATTGTTTCATGCTTTTATTGCACTACAGCTGGCATTATTCATTTATTGCACTACAGCTCTAAGTCCACATTTAGTGCACTACACACTTTACTGTATATACTTTATTACAGTTGATGCTTTACTTTTTCTTGCTTATTGTACTACAGTTAGCATAATACAGCTGTACTCACCACACTCATGGTGCAACCTGTCCAAGTACCCAGCATGCAACTCAACATTGAGAGCCCTCTCAGCTGCAGCTGTTGGGAAAGCAGCATACCATTATGCATACCAGTTTTGCAGACATTCAGAGTATATATTGGTAAAACAGAGGAAAAAGCATTTACATACTTGTGGGGGCATTCCCTGCCCTCGCTTCTTGGACTCAGGTGTCCAAGAGTCCCTCTCTTCCATCTTTATAGGTCATCATGGTGGTGACGACACTGCTCACCTGTGTGGGGGACACCAGTGATACTGGTGAAATCTCTGGCCAGACGGTCCCATGCCTTTGCCTTACTCACTGAGCCCTGGAAACCATCCTGTAGCAGCCTGTCATCATGGTTTTGCAAGAGAAGCCCAATCATGACCCTGGACTCTAGCATGCCCCACCCCTGCACCTGAAAGCTTGTACCTTCACCAACATCAGCCATAGTATACCATAAGAGACAGAACTGGATTCTGCTGTATTTCCACCTATTGGGCTTAATATAGGCTGTTTTCCTGCCCTTGTATGTCATTGGGTAACATTTAAAAAAGCACTGCATCACTTAGCAGTGTGCAAAACCAGCATTGCTGAAAAGCATGAAAACTCACAGAGTTGTAGTCTTAGCAGAGCTTAGCAGCATGCAAACCAGCTAAGCAGAGACAAGCAGTGCATAAACATTGGCAGCCATTAGCATGTTTTTGTGGTGCTTAGCAAGTCTAAGCATAGTTGAGCAAAGCTTAGCAGGGCACAGTGGGGCCATCTTTTATAAAAAAAAATGCATAATATGTATATCAAATTTAAATATATATTTTCCCTTCCATGTATTCAAACCCTGGACCTACTGCACATAAAGCCATAACTCTACACATTCAGCTATGTGGATAGTAAGAAATCTGATGCACCTTCACATATACCACTGAGCTACCTATAAGCAAGTGCTGAACACCATACAAACAAGCTCAGACATGCTTAAACACACCTTTAAATAAATAATTATTTACATCTGGTTTCTATTTTTAGATGTCTAACAGGTGTCTGCTATCTTTTATGTGAGCTCAGCTTGGCATTGCTGCATTCCTAGCCACGCAAACATGCTATTTTTTTTGTTTAACAAATAAATAAAAACAAAACAAAGGGAAAAAAAACAAAGGAAATCGCAGGAAGTCTCATACTCATATGCTGCCATGGCTAGCAGTACACCTCTCCCTACACGGATTCAAAAACCATGTTCCTCAGCTCTCCCTCAGCAACATGCCATAATTAATATGTATGGTATACTCATACTGCCAAGGGGGAACAGTGACCATGAACATGGATACATTCTGTGAAGACTCCACACTGTGCCTACATGGACTTAATTAAATCTTGGGATCTGCTTTACAAGAATTTTACAATAAAATCTATGGGAAAAAAGTGAAACTTATTTTGTTCTTCACCTTGTTTTCTGTACTCCATGAAATTTCTTCAAACCGTGAGATGGTTCACAAAAAGGGTTTGAAATCAGAGGGTCTCTCACCTCTGACCTGTCAAAGGCCATCTACCAACATGCTCCTGGTATGACCTTTACTTTAGGTTCAGAAAGTGAACACAGTTTATAAAGTATTAACACTAAGCACTGTTTGTGTCCACTCACAGTCATGTGTTTTTCTCTGCTGGCTAGATCAAATCTCTCATCATCTCATGTCTACTTTATGACTACTACATACAGTTCTATACTTTCCATTGAAAAGAATTAAAAATTTACCACGGACTGTTAATGTACACTTTGATGTTAGCTTTGGATATATACTGTATTCTAGTGTAAAGTGTTGTGTCTCAGGTTAATCTGATTAAACAGGATTTTTATGAGGTAGATATGGAAGAAAGTTTAGGTAATATGTTAGTTTGTCATCCTGTTTTGTTCTTTCTTTTTTTCTTTCTCTGCACTCATCACTCTGTATGAAGGTGTGCTTGTGTGTGTGTGTGTGTGTGTGTGTGTGGGGAGGGGGGGGCTGTACCAGCAAAAACAAATAGTGTGCCATTTGCAAAAACAATGCTGTATGGATATGTTTCTTGCTGTTTGTCAATTTTCACATCTAGCTTGACATTGAATTCTTGGAGAGATTGAATGCATGACACCATGATGGTGCTGCAATTATTATATTTCACACAATTCAAGTATATGTTCAAGTTGAGAGCAGCATTTACTGTTGAACAAATGAAGTGCTAACTGGTGTTAAGAAGTGTGACTTGTTAACAACTCTGCTTGTGGCTGCAGAGCTGTTAACATTGTCATTTTTCTCAGTGTCAGTACCCAAGAGGTTATTGATAAATTTGTAGGAATTCCAGATTTCATGCTATACTGGCACACATGATGGCATAGTGAGAGTCAAAGAAATATATGTGTTTGTGGTTATGGCTTTACGTTACATGACATGTAATGTATTGTGTGGATGGTGTCCAGTGTAGTGTGTAGATTTAGGTGGATTTTAAGGTGAGTGAGTGTTTTGTAAGGGTTTTTGGTAGGTATGCGAGTGTGTTTGTAAGTTGCACATGTGGGTTAGGGTAGGCAGGTAAATGTATGAGTGTTTAAGTGTTATATGTGGTGGTGTTTGTATGTGTGTGTGTGTGTGTGTGATGTGTGTGATGTGTGCATGAGGGACTGTAGAATGTTTGGGTGTGAGTTCACTGTCTTTCTGTGCAATCTCGGAGTTAGTATATATAAGTAGGGGGTGTGGGGGGAGCAGCCCCCCCACATGGGGGAGTGCAAGGGGGCTTGCCCCCTACCTATATGTAGTGTATGTCTGTAGATGTGTGGTGTTATGTTTGTGTTTTTTTTTTCTGTAGTGTGGGTATTGTGGTGTATGTGTGGTGTGGTGTATGGTTTGTGTTCATGATTTGAAGTTTCGGGCTGTCGGTGTTTTATGAATTCGACTTTATGGTCTTGAGATACTGAAATTCGAGATTTCAGTATTTTGAGATTATAAAGTGGAACCATATATATGTTGAAACTGAAACATTATTTCTATTATCTGTATTGGCTCAAACAGTAGTCTCACTGGCATTACCCAAAAGGTTATTCTTCTCAGAGTTACAAGTACAGATCTGATGGCATGCCAGTGTTCTGGCAGAAACAGATGTGTGTGCAGATTATATACATATAATCATAGTGTGTGTTTTTTTATATATACATATATATATATATATATATATAGGTTCATAGGTAGGTACTAGGCTATTGGCCCTAGGGCCTATATAAGCCTAGTCAAAAGGTACCCTGGCTTTTGTCACCCAAGAAAATTATTTTCCTGTGCCCCTGTCAAGCAGAGCCACAGAAGTGATCCCCGGGGTGAAATTCTTATCTCCCATTCAATCAAGATTTTTGTTGAAGAGAGCTAATGAGGAGCTTTGTTTGATATAGATAGGTAGTTTGTTCCAGAGTATGGGAAGTCTCTAGGAGAGAAATCTGTCCCTCTAGCATGTTCTGTTTACTGTGGTGACAAGGTTTAGGTCCCTAGAGCGTGTAGCACAGAGGGATTGGGATTTCTTTAAGTGGAGCATGTCCAACAGCTCTGGGTTTGACATAGCTTTGTATGTTACGCAGAGATCGCCTCTGGGTAAGCGATATGTGATAGAGTAAAGCTGGAGTTTTTTGAGATGGTCTGCATAGGGCATCTGTTTGAGGCCAGTCTTGTGAGGTACATACCAAAAGGGGCAGGAGTGATGAGTAGAGGGGAACAATGACCTTTTTTTCCTGGATGAGAAACCTTTTGTGATGATGTGTGCCATGTAGAAGGATTTCCTGACTACTCTGGTGATGTGATCATCAAAAGGAGAGACTACTGTCCACCTGTATCCCAAGGTCTCTTATCACACTTTCAATGTTAGACTACCGCCTATGTGGTAGTTCATGGGTACAGAGTTTTTGCCAAAATGGATGACAATGCACTTTTTGGCATTGTGCTTGATACTAGGCATCTGTCTCAGTGATGCCCTTTTGTAGGATGTCCACATCATTAGGAGTTTTGATTATGGCTCCTAGTTTGCAGTCATCTACGAACTTTTTTAGCCAAAGACCTTCTGTGTCAGCCTGTACTTCAGAGAAGTACATACCAAACAGGAAAGGACCCAGGACTGAACCTGGTACTCCACTTGTCACTGGTCTAAAGTTGGATTTAGAGTCTTCTACTTTCACAATGTGGGCTCTGTCAGTGAGCCAGTTGGAAACCCATCTTGTAACACAGGGATTTATACCTAGTTTAGTGAATTTATCTATAATTCCAGAGTGGGGGATGGTGTCAAAAGACTTGGCGAGATCTATATAGGCTGTGTGAACCACTTTACCCTCATCTACGGCTTTGGTGACCACTTCAAAGAAGTCTATCAGGTTTAGGAGACATGATCTGCCTTTTACAAACCCGAACTGGGTAGGGTCCAGAGTTTGGAGATTACCAATGTCATTGTTTATAAGTTCCATGAAGATACATTCCATAGCCTTGCAGACCAGGCTCATCAGGCTAATGGGGCAGTAGTTCCCAGGGTCCGTGGTGGCTCCCCATTTGTGGAGTGGGATAACCATTGCTGTGCGCCATTCAGTGGGCATAAAGCCTGAGGTGAGGCTATGATTGAACATGGTACTTAGATGGGGTGCCAGTTCATTCTGTAGTTTGTGTAGAATGCAGCCTGGGATGTTGTCGGGTCCCATGGATGCTGTATTCTTGGCTTTGACAGTGTGTTTTTTTACCTGTGCAGCCGTGATTATAGGAACTTTGCATTCTTACAGTATAAAGATGGGCCCTTTATGGGGTGAGAGGGGGGTAAAGTCAGCACTGAACCTATCTGCCAGGATGTTGGCAATATTAGTTGGCTCTGTATATTTAGTGCCATTGTGCTGTAACTCAGAGCAGATCTGAGTGTTGCCATTGAGATTCTTGACATACCTATATAGAATGCTTTGTGGTTGTCTTTAGAATCAGTGGCAATTTTGTTTATTTATATATATATATAAAATCATAGTACACAATTCATTCCAAATTACAGGTGTTATGACACTGTAGTGGAGCAACACCTGAACATCAGTGTTCAATCTCTGTACTCATATACATGCTGCTAGTCGTGACTCAAATGTTTGGGTGAGAGACTGGCATGTAGCACTTGTGGTCACACCCTATGTTGCCTATGCTTGTGCCTTCTGTTTCCTATGTCCTTCTGCTCTTCCTCTGATATGTGTGGGCTGTCCTCTTTGGACATTTGTGGTTCTTGGATAGTTCACCTACACGTGTAGCTGGAAGACCGCCATGTGCTCAGGTTACCATGTTGTGCAGCATGGCACACCATCATCATCTGTGCTGCCTTCTCAGGTTTATATTGCTGTGCATCCTTGGATGTGTCCAGACATTTCAACCTGGCTTTCAATACACCAAACATATGTTCTGTGGTGTTTCTGGTTGTTGCGTATGCTCTACTGTTGGCCTCCTGTGCAGGTTTGGATGCTTCATGGTATGGGATTATTAGCCACGACTTAAGAGGATAACCACAGTCACCTGTTGTGGTGAGTAAAACATTTTTAAGAATTAATAATGTTGATAGGGGAATCCTTAACTTACATCCTAGCTGTGTTCCTGTAGCTACCAATAAGCAACCCCTCAGGAATTTCACCTTGCTGGAATGCAGCCGAGTCCACTTTCACTCCAAATGGCAGCATCATGAACACTTCCAGGATGTGTTGTCATGATGTTTCTTAAGCTGCCATCTGCTACACAAACAACTTGGCAGCTGACGGATGGGTATTGCTTTCTGTTTATGTATCAGTCTGCTTTTGAATGTACTGGTGTCTTGATAGGTATGTGTTTGCAATCTATTTCACCAAGTACATGGGGGAAGTTTGGGATGTTGCATTACATTTCTCCACTCCATGGGTGTGGTTGGGAAGTGTAGGTAATCATCTACCTTGCTGCACATTGCTTCCAGGAATATTGCTAGGATATGAATAGCAGCTGTATGTGATACTCCCACAGCATCCCCCATGTGTCTCTGGAATGTCACAGATGCAAGTACACCTAGACTGAGACGCACTTTAGTTTCAAAGGGATGGGGTTTCCTCACATGGTCTGCACAGACATGTGTGGGACACATGTTACAGACAGTCTGCACCATTTGTCTGTCTAAAAAGTATCTGTCGATTATTTACCGGACTGACAACTGGTTTAGTTGCATCTTTGCTCTGACTCTAGCTGGCTGTCTTCTAGGATGCACATCCACATCCTCATTTATGGCTTGCATCACTGCTGCCTGTTGCAGTATATTAACAGCAGGTTGTATTGTAATATTTTTTTTTCTAGTTTTGCTATGGTTTTCACTGCAATCCTTAATATTCATATGAATTCCATGGGGCCCGTAACGTATGTGCCAAGGATTTCAGAACTGGAGTCAGCATGGCTGTTTGTCACATCTGAGTTGCGCTTTGTGCATACAAAGTGTTTTAGAATAACACTGGCATGTGCACAATCCCTAGTTATTCTATACTGAATAATTAATAGTTGGTCTGCCTTCATTGTGTCTCCTGGAATTGTGTCTGCAGCAGGTGCACTGAAGTCTTCCTTCAGCATGCTATGCTGTCTGCAAATAGCTTCAGCGAACTTGACTGAATCCAGTCCTATGTTTTACTTCATTATTTACAAAACCCAGAGCAGTCAAGTGTGATATTTGCATAACTGTAAGATTCTTATTTACATTAATATGATTACCATATTAAGTTGATACTGGTTAAGATGACAATCGCATTGGGCGCTTTTATGGGATCTTGCTTTTCAGAAATAAACTATTTGAGAAATGCAGTAATATTTTACAGTTTGCAAATGTTGCTACTTGGTTTTATGGGGCTATGTGAGCTTATTAGGGTCTCAGTTAACTTATCAATTTTACACTATAAGCCCTTAATGTATCAGTGTGTTTGTGATTTAGTTTGTCATGTAAGGAAATGGTTTCCCTGAGGGATTTAATGGATTGCCTTATTTTAATCTTAGGAGTCCTTGTTGGATATGGCATCAGTTATTTGTTAATGGTGTTGAAATCCTGAGTTAAAATCATATAACTTATTTACTCTAAAATGCTTTCACTCTAGTGAACTTCTTCAGATCTCAAAAAGCCATTATTATACACGGTTAGAACAAACAGTAGTAAATGGGAGAAGCAGACTGGCAGCCATGCCCAATGAGAAGAGGACGCCAGAAAGGTGGGTAAACTATAATGTTCCAGGTCTACACTATGAGAAGTGCTATTTCTATGCTCAGTCTCAACCACTTCAAAATTAATGATGAATTCTTGAACCAATCCACCAGAAAGCAATAGAAAAGAATAAAAAAAACAAATGTTAACATGAAATACAAAATGACTTCTTACCTAATACAGCATAAATATGTATCTAACATGTATATGGAATTCTATTAACAAACTTAAGAAATTGTTAATTAGTGTTGTAATTGTATAACAATCACCAGGAGGAACAAATCATCCACAGTAACTAGATGATCCAGAATTTGTGTCTTTCGGCTTTTCCCAGTTAGGGGTCGCCAAAGCGGAACTCTGGTCCGCTAATAATTGGCAGTAGATTTTTACGTGCTGGCTTGCCGGGCCTAACGCACAACCTTCAACGAAGGAACGCCCATTCACGCATGTCGCCACACAGAAGACGCTCTAACTGAGAATCGAACGGGCAACGTTTCTAACAGTGAGGTGACAACGCTACCGCAGCACCACCACCGCAGCACAGATGATCCAGAATGACCTATTCAAATAATTGTCTAAATGAATGTGATTACGTGCCTAGGTATCAGTTCTCTTGTGGATCTGAGCGTCATGTTCAATTAAACTACTGCATATCATGAGGAATAAAAGAAGTAAATAAAGAAGGAAAAAATCCATAAAGTCCTTTCACTTCCAGGGAATGTTGCCTCTGTTGTAAACTATTTATGCAGTCCTATGATCGAGTCTATGAAGCCCACCCCTGGTGTACCAGCAGTAGTTGTGCAAGTAGGTCTCACCTTCTTAAGAAGCCAATGTGGAACACAGACCCTAGCAAGTCAAAATGTGGAACACCCTATTTTCACACAGTACAAACAGGTACTATTTCCATGAGGCCTGAATGAAGTCAGTTTTCTGCCAAAAGTGAGTGTTGTACATCTGTAAATGTCAATAAAAACACACACTTGATTCAAATGATATAAGCCATACAAATTACTCCATTCATATACACTCGTCCATTTTTTGTTTGCTTCTGATTTTCTTCTTTCTTTCAATGAAATTCTCATAATCATTTCCAAATGAAAGTCCAGCAACATGCATGTAGTGTACAGTAACACTGGAAGCACAAAGAATTACTGAAAATAAAGAAATTCTCATCACACACAGATAGAAACACCCACTACCAAATGAAACATGTGCACCTAACAATTGCTGTGTCTTGCATACTCAAAGACAAAATTATTAAAATGTCAGAATAAGCAAGAAGCAACTGGAATAAACAAACCAGATAGTTTTAATAGGTGTAGGAGTTACAGGGTGATCAAATAAGCAGTCTTGGCAAACATCGAGGATCAAAGAAATACCAATTTCATGGATTTAATTGGATTCCTACCCTAACTTAGGAAGGGTGTCCATTCTCTTCAGGATAGTAAAAACATTAAATATTTAGAGACATTAAGAAAAAGGAGCCCTCCTGAACCACATTCCACAATCAATAAATTTACATCCTGCTTCCCCCAGCAAGGAAGGTATTTCCACAGCATCTTACTGTTGCTCAAAGGCCCACCACACTTTTAAACATGCTTTTAAACAGTGAGCATCCCTCTAAAAGAAAAAAAGAAGTTGCTAGCCATTGTATAAAACTTTTCAGAGAGTTTAATACCCCATACCTCTACAAGTATTGTAAGAAATGTTCAGCAAAACACATTGTTTGGCACAGTGAAATACTCACTAACTCCCTTTCTCTAGTTTACACATACCTTACCTGAGGATAGACTAACTATGATGCTCTAGCATGCACATAACTTACCTTACCTCGGGAAAGACTATGATGCTTTCTCGAGTAATACTCTGACATTTTTCCCACCTTTGGAATAAAGAAAGAGTCGTATCTTGTGTTGTGCTTTTCATTTACTGCATTAGTAAACTTCATCAGACAAAATCAGTGAAAGATATTTACAACAGTTAAATAGTTTAAAATTTGTCACCTTTTTTCTACTACAGGAAATGACATCACAAACTTATCAGGAAATATAGAAAATGACATCACAAACCCAAATGGTATGCTACTTCCCCCATTGCATGTATCATTATTCACAAATAAGTAAATATTTATATATATTATTAAACATTCTAAATACACCAAATACATACAATATATGCAACTATATAAAAATTAATTATAAATAGCTGCCTAAGATGTTATATAAATATACGTTTATATACATATACATTTATAAACTTAAACAAAACTTCTTATAAACACTAAAGCAACCCTTATCTACGTAATTCATTTAATTTTAAAATACTGTTAATACTGCAGAGATCATTAAGTCCAGGCCATGCATAAGAATGATGCACAAGTTGCCATATTAATTCTGCCTTTTCTAATTGTATTTCCCAGGGCTCACCTCTATCATTACTAAGCACTTGCTGCAGTATTGCAAATCTAAAATAATGATCATGCTGTTCATGCACATGTTTAGCTAGTGCATTATTTAACTGATCTTTCCTTATTGCGTACACGTGTTCATAAATTCTTTCCTTAAGAGACATGGTGTTTTTTCCTATATAAAATGCTGGGCAGAGTTGACATACTACCACATATATTACCCCCTTAGAATTACAATTAAATTTACCATTAAAGGTATATTCTATGCTTTTTATCGGTATCCATTGGCTTTGATATATATATATATATATATATATATATATATATATATATATATATCTACAATAATTGCACATTCCACATCTATTCATAGTACCCACTGGTTTATTGGCAATATAACTCGGCTTATCATTCTCCAACAGGTTTTTAAAATTACTTGCTGTCCTTTCTACCATTTTGAAACCATGACGCAATTTTGTTCTAATATTCAAATTCTCATCCAAAAATGTCAAGTTTTTCATCATAATAGCCTTAATTTCATAAAAACGTGTATTAAATGTTATGAAAAGTGCAGCATTATCCAGGTATTGTTTGCTCACATCTAAGGGTGTTGAGCTATTACTATATGTTAAAATAGGTGCAAAATGACCATTTGATCTTTTTATTTTTACCTCATTGTAAACTTCTTTAAGAATATGATTGGGGTAACCTCTCTTTTTAAACATATTGATCAAATTATTGCACTCTATTTCAAAATCCATGTCTAAGCTGACCATCCTTGTCTCCCAGACCAGCTGTCCCTTAACTACTGATTTTTTGTTAATTGACAGGTGTGCACTAGAAAAATGCAAGAATGAATTTGAGTAGGAGGGTTTACTATAAATATTGCTATAAATCTATTATTGTTCCTATCCTTACTCAAAATAACATCCAAAAAATTAATTTCCTTATTATCCACTTGTTGTGTAAATGTCAAATATGAAGTAGTTATATTAATATATGAAAGAAATAAATCTATTGCTGCTTGACAACCCTTCCAAAGGATGAAAATGTCATACAAATAATGTAAATATAGGCTAATATGTTGAAAAAACTCACTCCTATAAATGTACTGCTGTTCCCACACAGCCATAACTATATTTGCAAAAATTGTGCCACAAGGTGAGCCCATGGCTACACTCACCTGCTGTAAAAATATCTGCTCTTAAAATATATGTAATTGTTTTTAAGCACTCTTTCAAAGTGCTCAGTATACAAATTAATTTTGGACTGTGTAATCCCCTGTGCACCTAAAAAGATTTCTGCAGCCTGTATACAGTCTTCATGAGGAATTACAGAGAATAAGTCATTGATGTCCACTGTTACAAGTATACTATGATCACAACACTGTGTATATGTTTGATTAATTCAAGGAAATGCCATGAATCTTTGCAAATTTGGGGACATTTCATTAACAAGCTCTTTAAACTATTGTCTAAATACTTTGCACATGCATAAGTAATTGAATTACAACCATCTTCTATCAGTCGTAATGGTGGATTATTCACATTCTTATGCACCTTTGGCGCCACAAATATGGTAGGTATTATAGGAGAAATAATATTTAAATAATTATAAGTGCCAATATCTATTCTATTTTCAAGAAACATATTAAGGGCCATATGCCCCTTTCTATAAGCTACATTAAGCTCATTTCTACTAACCTCCTGATATGTTTCTGTGTTTAATATATCTAACATTCTTTGTTCATAATCAAACATGTCCATTATAACTAACCCCCCCCCCCCCAGTCAGGCTTGATTATTCTTAGACTGATGCATGAGAAATGACAAATTCATTCTCTCATCTGTTAAATTGTCATTCAAATGCTTATTATTCACCATATGCCAGATATCCAATTCACATATTCTTTCATATGATGCTAAAACAGGATGAAGTGGGGGGTTAAATCTACTGTAGATTCGTATTAAATCGAGGGGTTCAGAATGTGCTGACTGTTACCAAATAGCAATGTGAAATTTAATTTTCTTAAAAATAATTTTGTTAATCAATATTTATGCAAAGATTGGGTTGCTTAGATGGTACAAATGTAAAACCTTTATTCATTAAATTCACCACTGATTCATCTACCACAGTATCTGAAAAATTATACACTTTAAAATCACCTAAAGAATTACATACAATGACCGGACTATTATGAGCATCATTAAAAATGAAATCAGTAATGAATATATCTTCCTCGACCCATGTGCCCCTGCCACGATACTGGTTCCCCCCTCTCCTCTGATTCTGCCTCAAGGGTGTATAAAACCCCTGATTATCAGACCAACCATGTTTGTTATTAACATTCTGATTGTTTTTATTTTTTATTCTTTCTGATCTTCTGAGAGGTGGGAACTGTTCCTCATACTCATCAAAATCATTCTGATAGGGAGCTTGTTCAACTTCATTAATTACTTGTTGATGCTGTGCCCTTCCATTTTGACCATTGTTAACAGTATTATTAACATAACCCACTTGTGTTTTAACTTTCGGTAGTTTAGGGTAAGCCAGACCCTTACTATACTGTTGCTGGTCCCTTAATTTATTATGTTTTTTATGCTTCAGGTCAGATAAAATATGTTCAATACTGATATAAATTCTTTGATGTTCATATTTATATCTACTCTAATTAACATCCGCTTGCAGTTGTCTTTCTAAGGCATCACATTCTACTAACACATCAATTTCGTTTGCATTATACTTAATTAATAGCTCTAACAATTATTGCCTCATATATTACCTCATATTACAGTATCTTTTATTGTTTAATATTACTGCTTGCTTGTTTTCATACTGTCCGAAACTGATTATTCTGCAGTTTTTTTTTTTGTTTTTTGTAATTTTATTTCATAGCAATCAGTCATAAACCCTATGTCAGCAACAGAAGCAAAAGAAAATAATGCCTCTCTATCAATCTTCAAATTAATCCTGGTCTTATTATCTTCCAAAATAATACCTTGAGTGGTATACAAATCAAGATCTTTAGTCCATCTAGTTTTGGTTTGAAACCCCTGTTGAGCATTAAGCACAGCCATTGACGACTATGGGAGTGTGAGCAGCAAACAATGTGAGCCATACAAGAAGGATGCATTTACTTATAATAGTGGACTAGTCACTAGTGCAGTGCATGATGGGATATATATACTCTACTAACAAGACTTGTAAGTACTAGGGAACAAGACTGCAGTCAGAAAATGCCTTGAATGCAATCCATGAGGGGAAATGCAGTTATCTCCACTAAGACTTGTAACTAGTAGGAAATAAAACTCTCAGTAGGAATGTCTTGTGTGCAATGCATGAAGGGAAATGTAGTCATCTCCAGTAGTAAGACTTGTAACTACTATGGAACAAGACTACCAGTATGAAAATGCCTTGCACTTTGCTTTAGTGTATGTCAAGTAAATCTCTGGGTCACATAGGTCATAATGGGCCTCTCATTGCCTTGTGTGGGACCCCCATGAAGGAGTGGGACCCTAGTGGGCTAAATAGAACCAACTGGCCTAAGGCTGGCCCTGGGTGTATGTTCAGTGATGGGTGTGGCTTAAATAGTTTATCAAGGTTGTTGAGGGTACTTGTTGCTATATTTACAACTGGAAGGCCTTTGTAGTTTAGGTAGATTGCATTTAATAGCATCAGCATATTTGGTTTATGTGTCTAGTCTGTGCAGTGTGTGTGTTCCTG
This sequence comes from Protopterus annectens, assembly GCF_019279795.1. Taxonomy (NCBI): domain Eukaryota; kingdom Metazoa; phylum Chordata; order Ceratodontiformes; family Protopteridae; genus Protopterus; species Protopterus annectens. The sequence continues at coordinate 997,904,135 of NC_056731.1, read as the reverse complement.
ACAACCTTCTTGGTATTAGTAGTATCCGAATGTAAGAGTGATATTGCGTACCAGCATCTGTCACACACTATATGAGCTTGCTTAAGGAATAGATGTCTGCCAGTATATATGAAAAAACAGGTGCATTGCCTTAGCATACCCATTTTCACCAAGTAGGGCTATACAGATAAAAAAATTGCTCATCTATGGTTCCAGATACTTACTATGTGATCCACAAAAGGAGTACACTAGGGCTCTACAACTGATTAGCTTTGGGTACTACATAGGTAAAGACTAGAGTCTAGGGCTAAACTAAAGGGGCAGTGCTCCTCCACATACATACTAGGTGTTTGGCATGCAACTAAGTACTGAAAAAAATTCAGAAGTTAGTTTTGTTGGGAAAACTGAAATTCTGATTGCATAAGTTTACACAAAGCACTGCCGACCACCACACTGCAATGAGCAGCTTTATGCAAACACTGCGGCTTTATACAGGGAAATAAAATAAAAAACACAAAGCAATATAGCCATCAGCCCTATCACAGCAGCACACTCTTAGGTTTCTTCAATGAATCCTAAAGCATACAACAGACCAAGCTACCCTCTATTCCAACTTTAAGAGCAATTAAAGAAGCTAAAAAGTGCAAACAATTCAACAAGTAACACTAAAATATCACAGCACTTTCAAATATCAAGAACTTTATTATTACTGCTGATGTTTTCAAATGCGATGATTTTTCAGACTATCTCACAAGTGCATTGTTAACTGAATCCTTCCGATTACTGATACCTATTTAGTAATTCTTCATGTCTTCCTTTCTTCCAGATTTAAAGATGCGTTGCTGACATTTTGTTAGGCATATTAGACGACTAGAGCACTTTCCTTTTCATTATTTTCTGTTTTGAAACATTTTTGTGTTTCAGATATTTAACATTTAAAGCAATTTGCGCTTGGAAAAGAAGAATGTGGTTTTCTCCCTTGTACACATTTTGACTGCTTTACATTATGAACGCAATATCTTCTTTTAGCGTTTTTTTAAGATTATTCTTTCTCTTTTTAGACTAGAATTCGTCTATGATGTGTTATTAGTAGAAGCATGCATTTCTCTAAGCATCATCTTAAAACAACCTTCTCTTGATTATAAAGTGCCACAAAACAAGCTTATTCATCCATCCCTGTCCATTTCTTGTTTCATGAAGCAAGCAATTTTGAAATGATTGCTTAGAAGAGTACAGTTCAAAGGGGTTGTTGTTGGCTGCCAAATGACTCAGAAGATGTACCACCAAACTGCTAGTATTACATTTTATTCAGGTTCAGGGTTCAGGCACCTAAGCAGTGAGATATTTCCCTATGGTACATTTGACTGGGGGACACATGGTTGAAGTGACAGTCAGCTGCAGAGAAATATGGCTGTTTGCAAATTCCCTGTGGAAAAGAGAAGAATGCGTTGCCAAGCCCACAACTTCAATAACCAAATGCACAGGGGGAAAACAATGTCCATGGTCCCCAAGGGAACATGAGCAGCAGGCGATATGGCAGGCATCAGCAGCAGGATGACTAGAGGGCATGTCAGTAGCAGTAAAAATGCAGTGCACAATGGGCAGTGCCTTTATAATTGGAGTGTGTGGACCACTACCCCCTTCACAGAGTCTAGGGAACATTGCCTAAAACACATACTGGAGCATAAATATGACTACAGTAGCCTGCAGGATTTCTTCCATGCTGTAGCACACTTCTACATGTTGTAGTTACATAAGTATGTGCTGTACACTGAGCACAACACTCATTACTTCTTCTGCTGCCATGCATTTGGTTATTAAAGCTGTGAGCATGGCAGTGTGTGCTTCTCTTTGCCCACATGGAATTTGCAAACAGCCATATTTCTCTGCAGCTGAATGTCACTTCAGCCATGTGTCCCCAGTAAAATGTACCTCGGGGAAATGTCTGGCTGCCTAGGTGCCTGAACCTGATATTTTACTTAACTTGCTGACATTTGCTTATCCACTTGCATTTACTGTGTAATACACAGGTTTTGTTTTCTACTTTGGAGATTTTTCCTCATTTGGCATTCTGACATATTTCTTACTGCTAAACTGTTAATGGACAACTTTGTTACTTTAAAATGCCATGCCTGTCTGCTTTTTTGTCTTATTGCTTGTTACTGTAACTAATTTTGGTTTTACTTCACAAAATGTCTAAATGTTTTTAGCAGTTAATCAACAAAGCTTTAATTCCACTAACTTAGCTCCCTGCCTGTCTTTCTACATCGCACCTTTTAATCTGTTGTTGGAAATGTCACGTCATGCTACCTTACAAAATGAAGGTTTTCTGTAGCAGTGCTCCCTGTTAAAGATGTTATCAGATTGCTGCCAGTTTACAGCACTGGATCTGATTCGTTGGCTGGACACCTCTGCTAATCTTTTAAGCATTACTAGAATTATTTTATTAACTGCTGTTTGAAGGTGCAGCCTTGAGGCTGCTTTCTATGCATGCTTCTAAAACTTGTAAGTACTTAAATCTGTGTTGGGCTGTTTAACACATCTGTCTGTTTTTATCTCTTCCACTTGTAGAATTGTTTTACTCTGATGTTGGATCTGAGTGATTAGTGAGGAAAGTGGTACATTGTTAGCACTTACCTTTCTGTTATCCATTTTAAGTGTTTCAACTGGCACTGAGAATTTTTTGATTCCAGAGAAATGTGGCAAAGACATGCAGAAAGTTAAACAATAGATTGTAAAATATGTCTGTTAGGGTCCACTTTTTAATTTCGAAAGACCAAAATCTCGAGTTTTGAGATACTGAACTCAAAACATCAAGATTTTGGAATCTTGAAATTAAAAAGTAAAAAAAAAAAACTAAAATAATGTTTTTTCAGGGGGGCAAGTCCCCCTGCACCCTTCATGTGGGGGGCTATGCCCCCCACACACCCCTACTTTAATATACCAACTCCGAGATCGTGCTACAGTTAAGAGAATGGTAAGCAGAACAGGAACATTACCGTTCTCTTCATTGTAGCGCAATCTCGGAGTTGGCATATCTAAGTAGGGGAGGTGTGGGGGGCACAGTCCCCATGTGGGAGGGGTGCAGGGGGGCTTGCCCCCCTGCAAAAACATTTTATTTATTTTTTTGTTCACTTTTTACTTTCAAGATTCCAAAATCTCTACTTTCTGGGATTGGTATTTTGAAAGTTGAGATTTTGGTCTTTCGAAATTAAAAAGTGGACCCCTCTGTTATAACAGGGCAACTTCTATTCACACCAGATTTTGAGGCTGGTATAGTTTTTAAAACCTTAGTAAAGATTACTGAAAAAAATCATAGAAATGATGTGCAATTCATAAATTATTAAATAATAGTTCAGTTAAATATAGTAAAAAATGAACACAATCAACAATTCATAAATTTAACTATTTGCATGCTAAATAACTATTAAAATACCCATCTACACCTAGATCTGCTAATACAATATATAGCTAGCTAGACAAAGCTAGATATTCATAACTCTTCCCCCTGCCAATCATTTTACTGGTAACATCTGACAGGCTAAAGGTACAAAACTAGTAAGGCCAGGTATGCTTGATACACTGAACAGGTAGAATGGTGCACATAATAATTCGTGTTGTTTCCATCAATGCAGGGTTTGCATCCCCATCCACTTCCCCAAATCCTGTAACATCATACATAATTATGTACTCAGAAGCACAAACACATCTTATACTAAACACAGTTTACCATAGGTACAAACCACATACAGCTGGACATACATTATACGTTAAACTTATATAACAACACAACTACATACAACACCATGAAACTTCAGGTTCGATTAATCTCATAGTGGCGATCTATTTTGAAATCAGTCAAAGTTGTATTAGACACAACAATCATCATGAGTATATGCTTTTAGATACGAACAGGCCAGGTTTGCATTGACAAAGTTGGAGTGTCATATCTGGGGAGGAAAGCAACCTCTAGATCATCCTGTGGCTTTCTGAAGCATAAATCTGGATGCAACACTGTCATCTTGCACCTCAACTCCCTTACTATGTATTTCATGTGTACCTGGCAGAGTGATGATATGCAGGCTGTTGATGGAGAGAAGTGTATGCTCTGTGCTGCAACAAGCTGTACAACAACACTGTCAACAAACGCAGTATGTACCTGCACAGATGACACTGTTCTATGTGCTGGGCAACTACATCCATGCAATAGTATGCCATGACAGGGAGGCAGCATCATTCGGGTGGATGGCATTTGCATGTTTAGCCACTATGGGTTGCTACGTCCTGACAGTGATGGCCAGTTCAGCATACTGCCTCTAAATTCCACTATGTAACATGCCATGTTGCATTCAGTTCTCTCACTAACATCAGATAGAGAATGCTGGCAGACTCCTATATGTCAGTGCTCACTGGCTTGCAAAAGCAGTTATATGCCTTGAGATAACTGCCACAAATACATTAAGTAACAGCTCTCAGGTCTTGTATGTGACCTGCTGTGGCATTCTTGTATGTGACCTGCTGTGGCATTCTATCACCCCGAGAAAGGGTGTCATGAGCTAACTCCTGTTCAACATCAGTAGTCACTGCACACCAGACACACTGGATGTAAGGTGTTCTGGTAGCTGTCTCTCAATCAGGCTGCAGACCCAGTTGCTCTTGATGGTGATGGTGCAGGGGCAGTGTGCACAATGTCATTTTCCACTCAGGCTGGCGAGTCATGTGTTGTGTTTTTTTTAGTCATTGACTTAATTTTCCACATTTAGGTCAGTAGACAGTGCCTTGAAAGGAAGGAGTGATCAGATCATTGATAAGCTGTGCACATGATTACAGTAAAGAAATATGAGTATGAAACAAATATTTGGTTCAGCAGAAATTAAGCTACTGATTGAGGATTTCTTTCTATTACTGTCTAGTATAGATAAGTATGAGATGCTATATATAATACAACAGTACCACCATGGCAATTCCAGTGCATCGCACACAGTAAGACAAGATGCACAAAGATGAGAAAACAGAGGTACTAAGCACCAAGTTATTACAGAATCATACAATGTAAAAGAGTGACCACAAAACTACACTGCAGATAGTGTTGCATGCAAAGATACAGTCTCTTCTACAGGAAGCACTATGCAAAGACAGGTTAAAGTGAGTGTATTAAGCAGCAAGTTTCCACAAATTCTATTGAAATATATACAACAGCTACACATACATACACTTAAAACTGTACAGTAGCAATTACATATTAATGCAATATAAGCAAAAGGGTATAAATCCACTAGTGATAGCAATGCATACATAGTAGAGTAACACAATCTAATGTAGTGGTATGTTTACTAAAAGGTAAAATGGCAGTGTATTATGAGCACATTTGAAGTAAGTCTTACCTTCTTCATTATAGAACTGTAAAGGACTGAAGCACCTTCACTCAACCTCCCCAGTAGAAAAATGTTAAGTAATCCCACAGAGAATAACAAATGCAAAAATAGCTGCATCCTGACATACACTGGATTATCACAGTATCAAAAATATTATTGAAGAAAACTGGGACATTGTCACAGGAAACCCTTTTCTGATTAACATCTTAGGTGAAGCCCCATCATTTGTTTATAGGAAGGCCAGGAATATTAGACGTTTTGTTGAATTTAAACCTAGACCATGTGAGAAAAGCACTAAAGGATGTGAAACTAATTGTACATGTTGTATATTTATACAGCAAGGTGATAGTTGTTATTGCCCTTATTTAAAGAAGATCATTAAAACCAGTGCAGGGGGTGACTAACACTAAAAAAGTAATTTATAGGGCACAATGCAATGAATGTGATGCATTCTATGTGGGCAAGACTGTAAATAAACTCAAGCGAAGGATTTCATGTCATCTGTCAGAAATCTGCTCTGGATGTAAAAATAATGCACTAGCCAAACACCTTTCTCTTCATAAAAGACACACAGGTTTTAAGTTCCAGATCCTGGATCGCATAGACATGGGTGATCTTGAAGGAGACATCCCGAATATTCTGGAGAAACAGGAACTCATGTGGCAATTAAAGCTGAACTCTTTTAGAAAACCTGGACTAAACTACTACTGTTCAATTAAAAGTGCACTGGAACTTAGAAAATTGCCACATTGTTTACATGACTAAGTGTATTTTATTTTTTTTTTCTACAAATTGGTTTTAAATACCATTTTAAATCATTTGACATTTAAGTGTATATTTTGTTTCCATCATCATACATATATTTTTTTACTTTTTTCTGGTTCTCTTTTTTCCACTTTATTCAAAATGACGGTAATAACAATACTAACTAATTATACAATTATATAGGTTTTTAGGGTTCTTGTACACAGACCTGAAGAAGTCTAGAAGGACGAAAGCGATCTTTGTTAACAATAGGTTATGAAAATAGAAACTTTTTACATGTAAAATGTATATGTATATATTTATATATAATTTTTGATCGCAAAATGAACTAAGGTTGATATATTTCCAGCCATGTAGTATATTGCCTTGTATAAAATCATAGACTTAATAATTTGGTTAAATAAGATGTACCATTAAAGTACATTAGGGCTATATATTATTATGACAGCTACTAGGTAGGGCAGGACCAGCTCGAATGTCACACTGATGGGGGAAGGGATGTGAATTTAACATGTGTACCAATAACACTTTGTTTTACAGCACACTAAACCACTCCCATGCCTGGTAAAAAGTATATATATATTTAGAAAGCTTGTGAGGAAATTATTACTCTATTTTTGTTTTACTTGGATCGCTTGTCTGTGTACCTAATAAAGGATTTTCGACTGGAAAAAGACTGCCTGCCTTGCTTGGATTACTTTTGAATACTTATTAATACTGTATAATACTGTAGTAATACTGTAGAATTATATATTTTCTATTATTACTTTTTGACTTGACGAGTTTACGTTCGCTACTTCTACTACTATAGTCTGATCTGATTAATATACAGTGATTAACTAGAAATATATGGACTGAAAATCTTCCACACAGAGAAGTTTCCTACACTGTTTTCTTACCTTGTTTATAATGCACATACATCAGGATTTAACAACAACAAAAATGTATACAAGTATATATTATTTTATGTACGTATAATAGAAAGTATGCCTTAAAGCTTACCTTGTTGTGTTTCAATAAATATATCTTATCCATTTCATGTTCCCTCTTCGACAAGTTAGTATTGCACTCATTACATTTCATAAGGAAGCAAAGCGCCTGCCTTATATGTAAGTTTTGCCTAGCATTATTGAAGTGAAACTTCTTTAGGCATGATAGGGTGAGTCTGGAGTGAAACAAAAAGTGAAGGGAAAGTGACACTCCACCGGACATCGAGCTGTTTGGCGCCAGACTGTTTCCGAACCATGAGTCGCAAAGGAAAGTAACCTGCTTTGTGCAGATTCTAGCATGTGAGAATCCTGTATCACATGCAGGTGCAAACACATGCATGCACGCACACACCATACATGCTTAGGAGAAAGGGACTCTGCGTCATTTAGAACAGATCCCACAAAAGAATGGCACAGCTAACACTTGTGTGCATACACACACAGACAGACACAGACAGACAGACAAACACCAGTAGGAGAAAGGGACTCTGCATTATTTAGACAAGATCCCACAAAATAAGGACAGCTAAAACACTTGCTCTTACTCCGAAAGCTGCTACAATAACAGTTTTTTGCTTTAACATGCATTTTCTGAAGGATAGGAAGTATGCAACTGAAATGTCTTGTCATTATTGGGTGACTGGAATCCTTAATGTTTTACCAAATAACCATAAATTTTATGACAGATGCACCAAAATTATTAGGCAGAAATATGGATACCCTGCAAAGATCTGATCAAATGAGAGGTAGCTATATAGTTATATCTGTGTGCGCTTATAGGGTATGTGTACATCTTGAAATACAAATCCACCTGCAGAGAATCAAACATCTTACCAAGAATACAATTATGGAAATAGGCAGCAGGGAAATTGTTAAGAAAATACAAAAATTCAGGAATGGGAAAAAATGCTAGTTAAATGCATGTGGGGAGTTAACCCTGCACCAAACCTATTCCCTGAATATTGAGGCGTGAACATCAAGAATAAAGGCAAAGATATGGAGACTTAAGGAAGAAAACAAATTTATACCACAAATGTACATGGAAATGTGGTAGCTAAAAGTTGGGAATGTGTTGAGCAGGACCAGGATCACTCCATTTTCAGATGAAAATAGGGACAAGTGAAATGGAGCTTTACAATGCACTGGGCCCTTAATGAGATTTGCACTGAAGAAATGTATTCTGAAAAGCTGTGGTACTGCTACTATAGTCCTCAACCAGTCAGGGACAAATCCAGAAATAATCAGAGACAGTCAGTGACACTTTTAAAATAGCACTATTAACTTGGAACGTTGACAGAATATGAGAATATGAATTAATATACATTTTCTGAGCTAAAAGAAGTCTGTAACTCTAATTACTATCATTTATTAACAGCAATTCCCCACCTTTTTAACAACAGTCACCAGTTTTAACAGGGATTGATAGAGTAGGACCTAAAATCTCAGTCAAAATCAGGGACGTCCCCGAAAATCAGTGACAGCTGGGAGGTATGCTTCCTACTGCTTCCATTAAACCACTACAGAATGGATTGGTGCTCACTGGCTTTAGACATAAATCCACTTCAAAAATGTAGAAGTAAAACAGAAGAAAGCAAGTTCTGTCCTCTGGTGCCTCTGATAAGAAAAGTCAATACTTCAGAAAGGAAAAAAATATATAAAATAATTATATAAATAACTAAACAAATACATAAATCAATACATGCATGCATGCATAAATATGTACATACATGCATGCATAAATATTTGTATAAAGTGAGAGAAATGAAAATGTATTAGATTGTGGAAGAAAGCAGACTTTATACTTGCTGTCCCATTTATCCTTCGCACTTTCTTACAGAAGTTTCACTTCTACCATGTGTGGTGACCACACACATTCTTTTTTAATAAGGGTAATTAGTATTGAATGTTTGTGGGATCTCATTATACCTAGACTGAATTTCATATAAAGTAGGAATAGCATAATATAACAACAGTTCTGTGCTAATACACTAAATGTATGCAGTGACTGTCAAGACGGGAGAAGGAGGATGTGAACTTTGAAGTCTCAACTCTGAGATGAAATACTGAGGTTTGTTAATAAACTGCGTATCTGACATAGTGCATTAACTTTTCAGGAATATACATATATAGAACCCACACTATTCTAGTTTGAGACTTGAAATGGGATAAGGTTTCTGTGCTCTGGACAGTGTTTCTCCTACTTTCCATCTAAGGCACTGTGTACAGATGGCCTCTCAGAGACTGACCAACTTGTCAAGCAGGGAGACAATGGTGATATTTTACCTGTGCTCCATTTACAAGGATCGGATAAGGGTTTTGCAATGTGGTTTGCCCATGGCTGAGGTTTGTGACGAGACTGTAGCCTAAATAGGTAGGAGGGCAGGTATCTATCAAATGGTCATCCATGTGAAGCACCAGAACAATGAGTTGCATTGACAGGGGAAGGAGCAATTGACAGCTACAAGCTCATGAAAACTGTCAACATAAGAGTATATAGAAAGTCTGAGTCTTTGCATCTTAACACCTCTCTGAAGATGTGTTGTAATTGTACTTAAAATATGACATGCTATTTTACATTGAAAGTAATATTTCACAACTCATTAATTCATTTGTTTTGGTTTTTGTCAACTTCCCTCTCTCCTAGGATATAAGGTTGCTAAAATTATTCATTATTTCCATAGCATCTCAATAGGGTAGTACAGTGTTACTGGCTTCTGTGCTCCTTTGTACATCAGTTTCTGTAGTAGCTATGTGAATATCTGTCCATTCCTCTAATCTCCTGTGTGAAAATGGTCTGTTATACCATTGCTGGTAACATAACAGCTGTGTTAATAATATGCTGCTATGTATGTACCTATAGCTACATCTATATATGTGTATATGTGTATGTATGTATGTATATATACACTATACACACACACACACACACACACACACACACATATATATATATATATATATATATATATATATATATATATATATATGAAACAGTTTTATGCATCTTGTACACAGCATGCTGCCATTTGCAAGTTATTACAGTGAAATGCAAACACGTTTTACTTTCAGAAATACCAGCTTACCAGTTTGTTAGCAGATGCTATCTGTGCAATACATGTAGTATTATATTTGTTTTCTCGGTAATATATAAAATGTTCATAGGTTCATAGGCACTTACTTGTCTATTGATCTAGCAGGGTCTTTAGCAGTCTAGACGTGTATTTCCACTGAGTTTCTTGCCATGGTAGTTTAGTACCAAAGCCTGTGTATTTTGCAGACAACGTCTATAACCCGAAGTATAAACAGTGTTGTGCTAGTTACTTATAAAAGTAATAAGTTATTACTAGTTACTTTTCAGTGAAAGTAATATATTGCTATTACTTATTACTTTTCTAAAAAAGTAATATATTACTATTACTAGTTACTAACTAAAGTAACGCGTTACTTTTACATAAGGGTAGTTTATCAATTATAATATTGAGATTTACTCACACAAGTAAGCACATACATATAAGTGTATTATTAAAGTTGTATACACAATGTTACAATGATGAATAGCATTTAACAGTTGAAAAACTCCAGCAGATTACTCCTCATAGCTGGGTGGCACAGTGGTTAGTGCTGTCAACTCACAGCAAGAGGGTCTCTGGTTTAATTCTCCTCTGAGGTGTCTTCTGTGCAGAGCCTGCACATCTTCCTTGTTGCTTGTCTTGTGTATTCAAATAACATGATGAGGCTTGGGTGTTTAAGATGTTTATTATACACAAACACATCAGGATGGATGACTGGAACATAAAACTTAAATGAACTAGCTAAGTGCTATACACATACATGCTTTCACTCTGGCTGCTTACACAAAATGGCACACTGCTTGCATGTGCTCAGTACGTATATGCATGTGCCCATGAACTACAGTGGCTCTAAAGGTACAACAAACACACTATAATCTACATCTTCCCTTGTTGATAACTGTCATGCAAATGAAAAATAATAGTCAGATGCACATAAAAATTATGCAAGCACAAACAATAACAATCATGTCCAGGTTGCCATGTACCTAGGATTAGGTTTTGAGATACGACCTGACCTCATTATATAATAATCAGTACTAGGTTTAGCAACAGGGACAGTTACTGAGGAATGTTGTTCATTAGAAACTTCAGGGACACCCAGGAACAGAAGATGAATTATTCTCTGGAACAGGAACATTCAATAGCATACTCTGAGATTTAGGGTCTCAATTACAGACAAGATGCTGTAACACTGGCTTGGACACCAGCAATAAATGTTTCAGATTCCACCTAAATTCCATTCCTTGTGACTCGATGTACAATCTCAGTTCCACACATAGATGTTTCAAAAATTCTACTCTATCAAAACCTTTGGCTCTCTACATCCTCACTATCTCTCCTTCTTTTAATGGTTTCAGAGGTTTGCTGGTTTTGTTGTAATGGAATTTGTGACAAATATTTTTTCATGAGTTGAGCTTTTATTGCTTTGCTGTATTTAGCACTTGGAATTAAATTCTTACTGATTGGTAGTGTAGTTCTGGTTTGTCTCGACATCAGTCTCTGAGCAGGTGAGCCAAGTAAATTGTCTTGAGGAATGTTTCTGAGATTAAGCAAATTGAGAAAAATATCGGTTTTGTCTCTCTTGGATTTCTCCAACTGTTTCACACTTTGAACTGCACGTTCAGCCAAGCCATTAGATTGTGGATACCCAGGACTGCTAGTAACATGAACAAACTCCTGTGTTTTAGCAAATCTTTTGAACTGCTAACTTGTAAACTGTGCACCATTGTCAGAAACGACTTTATGCGGAACATGGACAGAAAAATGTCTCTTCAATTTCATAATGACAGTACTGGAAGTTAAGTTAGGAAGTAGGTCAATCTCAAACCAGTTTGATTAAGAATCTACTAATACCAAATAATGTTGACCATTCCATTTGAAAATATCTACGGCTACTGTTGACCAAGGTAGTTCAGGAATCTGGTTCAGCTGAAGTGAGTGTTTATGTTGGTGCGGTTTAGTACTATTACAAATTGAACAAACAGATTTCCTTCTCAATATCTTTTGACATAGAAGGCCAAAATACTAGTCCTCTCACCCTTTTTTTGGAAGAATCAGTTCCCGGGTGACCTCGATGCAAGATTTTAATATACTCTTGTTGCAAGGATTTGGGAATTGCCAGTTTTCGACCTTTCATGATGATACTATCTTCCACCAAAATCTTGTTTCAATAAGGAAAATACTGCTCCACATCTAGCGGTAAACAAGACTGTTTTGCTAGCCATCCTTGACTGATAAATGGTTCAGCTTCTGGAGAACTGGATCGAAAGCTGTGAGATTTCTAAGCTCTACAAAATGTGTTGAAGAAACATTTCTCACTTCCATAACTTCAAAAACAGATTTTTCATTGTCATGGTGGTCATTGCTTTGTCTGGGCGATCTGGATAAAGTATCAGCAAGATAAAGTTTGCCTTTTGTGTAAACCACATTGAAATTGTACTTTTGCAGTTTTAACATCATCCGTTGCAATCTAGCTGGAGCTGTGTGCACTGGTTTTCTGAAAATAGTAACCAGAGGTTTGGTGATCAGTTTCAATCTTGTTTGGTCGGTCATACATATAATCATTGAACTTCATACATGTAAACACTATTGCCAAAAGCTCTTTTTTCAATTTGCGCATACTGCATCTCAGTCTGAGTTAGAGTTCTAGATGCATTGGCTACTTAGGTTCATAGGTTGGTACTAGGATATCAGCCCTAGGGCCTATACAAGCCTAGCCAGAACAATTCCCTGGCTATTTCTTCCCAGAATATTTACTTCCATGGACCCCTGTCTAGCAGGGCAACTGACGTGATCCCCGGGATAAATTTCCTATCGCCCATCCAGTCATCAAGGTTCCTTTTGAAGAAGGCCAAGGAGACGCTCTGCTTGACATATATAGGCAGTCTATTCCAGAGAATGGGGAGTCTCTGGGTCAGGAAACTATCCCTCCAGTATGTTTTGTTCATTGTGATGACAGGATTTAGGTCCCTGGAGCGTGTGGCTCTGATGGATTGAGATTTCTTTAAGTGTAGCATGTTCAACAGCTCTGGGTTTCACATGGCCTTGTATTTTAAGCAGAGATCACCTCTGAGTAGACGATATGCGATGGAGTATAGCTGGAGTTTTTTTAGTCGGTCAGCATAGGGCATCAGTTTTAGGGCTGTGATTCTTTTAGTGAGGTGTTTCTGTGGCCTTTCCAGTTGTTGCAGATGTTTTGTGAGGAACATACCAAATGGAGCGTTGTACTCTATGATGGGTCTAATGAGGGATGAGTACAGTGGGACAATGACCTCCTTTTTTCTGGATGAAAAGCCCTTAGTGATGAGGTGTGCCACATAGGATTTCTTGACTGTTGTGGTGATGTGGTTATTGAAGGTGAGACCACTGTCCACCTGTGTTCCTAAGTCTCTTATCACACTTTTGGTGTTTAGTGTACTGCAACCTATGTGGTAATTCATGGGTATATGATTTTTCCCAGAGGGGATAACTATACACTTCTTGGCATTGAGCTTGAGCCCATGGGTCTGGCACCAAGCATCAGTTTCTGTAAGGTGTTTTTGTAGAATATCCACATCATTTGGGGATTCAATAATGGCTCCCAGTTTGCAGTCATCTGCGAACTTTGTTAGCCAGAGTCCCTTAGTGTTAGCCTGTACTTCAGTGAAGAAGATGCCAAACAAGAGCAGTCCCAGGACTGAACCTGAGGTACTCCACTTGTCACTTGTCTGGAGCTGGATTTGGAGTCGGCTACTTTTACAGTGTGGGTTCTGTTGGTCACCAGTTGCCAACCCATCGAGTGACATAGGGATCTATGCCCAGCTTGGTAAGTTTATCTATGCTTCCAGAGTGGGGGATGGTGTTGAAGGCCTTGGCGAGGTCCAGATAGGCTGTGTGGTCTTCCTTACCCTCGTCCATGGCTCTGGAGACTAATTCAAAGAAGTCAATGAGGTCCAGGAGACCTGATTGGCCATTCAAGAACCCAAACTGGGTGGGGTCCAGGGTTTAAAGGTTGCCAATGTGTTTATAAGTTCCATGATAATATTTTCCATGGCCTTACAGATCAGGCTCATCAGACTGATGGGATGGTAGTTCCCAGGATCCAAGGTAGATCCCCCCTTGTGGAGTGGGATGCTGTATTCTTAGCCTTGGAGAGTGTGGATTTTACCTGTGTGGCTGTGATTACTGGAATTGTGCAATCTTTCTATATTGAGATGGGCCCTTTAGGGGGTGAGAGGGGGTGAAGTTGGTACTGGATCGATCTGCCAGGATATTGGCAATGTCCTTGGGATCAGTATATTTAATGCCATTATGTTGTAGCTCAGAGCAGATATGAGCATTGCCATTTAGATTCTTGACATAGTTATAGAATGCCTTGTGGTCGCCTTTGGAATCTTTGGCAATTTTATTTTCAAAACTAGCTTTGGAGGAATTTATGAGGGATCTCAGCTTCTTACCAAGGCTGGTAAGGGAGTTTTTTGCATCCTGGGATTTTCCTCTTTTCTGCAACATTTTCTTCCTTCTGTTGTATAGTTTATGACAGGGGACCACCAGATTGGTTTCCTTTTTTTGGAAGAGAGCATCTTGGTTCTATTTGGGATGGCACAATTCATGCATGAGTGGATGTGCTCGTACAGTGCTATAATGTAGGATTCGGCAGTCAAACCTTCAGTTCCCATCTGCATGGGTGTCATGACGTTTGTCACTTCTGACTTGAGTACCATAAAGTTGGCCTTGGAGAAGTTTTTTATGGATGTTTCCTTACTGGGGGGTGGGAGTGGGATGTGGATGTCAAAGGTGATTAGCTTATGGTCAGACCTAACCAACGAGGGGGTGACCATTGGTGTGGAGCATCGATTTCCCATGTTAGTAATGACCAGGTCCAGGATGTTGAAGCCCCTGGTGGGATAATGGATTAGTTGATCCAGGGCATTGGAATTTATGAATTCCAAGAACCATTGGGAAAAGGAGTTGGTACCAGAGTAGTTTTCCCAGTTAATGCAGGGTAGTTGAAATCACCCAGTATTAGGGTGTTTGGTTGTATCTTAATATTTTCCAGTATGTTTAGAAAGGTGTAGAGAGAATCTTGGGGCATGGTGGGGGATCTGTAGCAAGCTACAATTTGGATTGCAGTCTTACCTAGTGTTAGTTGCACCTGGAGAATTTCAGATGCATTGTGCTGGGCAACTAGCCTGGAGGTGTGAATATTCTTGGTGAATATGGACACTCCTCCACCTTTAGTGTTTCAGTCTTGGTTTTGTGGCCGAAAAGTGTGGTAAGAGTTGTAGCCTGGTATTGCAGGTGTGCTCTCTGGAGCCTTGAACCAGGTCTCAGTTACTGCACAGATATTGATGTTCTCCATTTTTAGGGGTGCCTCGAGAGAGTGCATTTTGAGGTTTAGACTTCTAGCATTGAGTAGCATTACCTTCAGATTTTGCATGCTTGTATCTGTTACAGAGGTGGTTTTATCCTTTGAACCTTGCCTAAAAAAGGCACTATAGGGGTGGCAAGAGCTTTAGCCAGTAACCTGAATCCCAGGGGTGACAGGTGCAGACCATCTCTGGCAAAGCATCATGGTTTATCGATCATGTCTTCCCAGGCAGACAGGTACTGGATCCCCTCTGAATGACACCAGAAGCTTAGCTAGTTGCTGAAGTCAATCATTATGTCCTTATACTGTGGTGTCATTCTGGGCGAAGGCAGGATGCTACTCAGGACTAGGGTCATACCTGCCTGGGCCACATGATCCAAGAGCTCTTCCATGTCTCTTTTCATGTAGTCCAGGGAGGTACGTCTCAAGTCATTCACTCCAACATGGACAATGACAGAGTTGTATTTGTATTTGTTGTGGAGTGACTTGAGTGCATGCATTATGTGGTGGATCCTGGCACCCAGCAGGCAACTGACTGTAATTTTCTCCTTGTTCAGCCTGGTGAGTGGGACATCAGTGTGCCTGACTATAGAGTCACCTATGACTAAAGTGTTGGGTACATTGTCTTGCCTTAGGGGCTGTTGTTGGGTGGCACACTGGTGTTGTGAGCTATGTGTCACTTTGGTTGTGACTGGTGTTTGTTTGTGTTTCAGCCTCGGAGGTCCTTGTTGCTTGGGCAGGATAATGTTAAGGGCTTCCGCATATGTAGGTTTAGTGTTGCTATGTGTGAGTGTTGATGGTGTGGGTTTTGAAGAGCTATGAGTTTCTTGAGGTGTAGTGCAGGTGTTAACCTTCTCCTCTTGACTGTCTAGCACAATCTTGGCCGGAGAGAGCTTTGCTTCCAGTTTGGCTATGTAAGTGCATCTCTCGCAGGTTGTAGTGTTGGGTGGTAGGAGGAGAGGATTGTCTGTGTACATGAGGCAGTTGCCGCATTGTCCCAGTATGCCCAGATTCACCAGCTGGATTATTAGGAGTGTTTATGATGACACCAAGTTTACAGTCATCAGCCAATATTGTCAGCCCTAAGCCCTCAACATTTGCCTTGACCTCTGAGTTGTAGATCCCAAAAAGAAGTGATTTGGAAACCGAGCCATGGATTACTCTGCTCATGATAGGTCTCTTGGTGGAGGTAGATCCACTCACCCTAATTTCTTGCGCTCTGTTTCTAAGCCAGTTTCCTATCCAGTGAGTTACACTGGGGTTTACATATAGCTGGCTGAATTTATTAACTATGCCTGAATGGAAAATTTTGTTCAATGCATTTGTGAGGTCCAGATATGCTGTGTGAACAGTTTTTGCCCTCATAGATTGCTTTGGTGACTTTCTCAAAGAAGTCAACCATGTTAAGTAAGCAGAATCCGCCTTTGATGAAACTGAACTGGCTGGTGTCAACATATTATAAGCTGGCTACATCTTTGATTATCACTTCCATAATCATTCTTTCCAGAGTCTTACAGATGAGGCTGGCCAGGCCTATAGTTCTATAGATGCCCAGATTGGATGACACCCTACACTTGTGAAGGAGAATGACTTCTGCAGTCCTTCATTCATTTGGTGCAAACCTTGTTTGGAGGCTAATATTGAATGACTTTGGAGGGGGGGGCACAGAGTTTTCTTCTGGCTGACCAGTAGGCATTCTTATATGTTATTCAGCCCTACAGAAGAGTGTTCTTGGCCATGAATAGAGTATTGAGGACTTGTTCCTGGGAGATTTGAGAGGAAGGTGTGGATGCTAATAAGTTCTGAGCATTGTGGTGATTTTTGTGGGCAAGAGTGGGGAGGGGGGGTGAAGTTGGAGCTAAATTTATCCTCTAGTACATTGGCTATGTATCTAGGCTTAAAGTACATAGGTTCATAGGTTCATACTAGGCTATCTGCCCTAGGGCATTTATAAGCCTAGCCCAGAGTTTTGTGGCTTTCGCCACCCCTTTAGTTTGAAGGATACTATGCCCATTATTTTGCTGTGCCTCTGTCAAGCAGTGACACCGAGGTTATCCCTGGGGTATACCTGCGATCTCCCATCCATTGGTCAAGATTTACAAGGCCAGCGAGGTGCTCTGCCTCACATGTATCGGGATTTTGTTCCACAGCATAGGGAGTCTCTGGGTGATGAATCTGTCCCTCCAGCACGTCCTATTAATAGCAGTGTTGAGGTTTAAGTCTCTTGCCCTTGTAGTTCTGATGGATTTAGATTTTTTGAGGTGAAGCATGTTCATTAATTCCGGGTTGGACATGGCCTTGTATGTCAAGCACAGGTCACCTCTGAGCAGACGGTAAGTGACTGAATAGAGCTGGAGTTCCTTCAGTCGGGCAGCATAAGACATATTTTTGAGACCCTTTATCCTTTTGGTGAGGAACTTTTGGGGCCTTTCCAATTGCTGCAGGTGTAGGGTCAGATACATTCTGAATGGGGCATTGTACTCAATCATTGGTCTGATGAGTGATGAGTACAGGGGAACGATGACCTCCCTTGATCTAGATGTGAATCCCTTCATGATCAGGTGGGCAATGTAGAAGGTCTTCCTAACTACTTTGGCAACGTGAGTGTCAAATGAAAGGTTACTGTCAACCTGGGTCCCCAGATCCCTGATAACCTCTTCTGTGCTTAGTGGATTGCCACCTATATGGTAACTAGGGGTAACCTTGTTTTTCCCGAAGGGTATGACTATGCATTTTTGGCGCTTAACTTTAGGCCATGGTGCTGGCAGCAGTTCTTCGCTGCTATGAGACCCTTCTGAAGGATGTCTGTGTCAGATGGGTTTTCAACTATGGTGCCCAGTTTGCAGTCATCTGCAAACTTTGTCAGCCATAATCCTCCTGTGTTTGCTTGTACTTCTGAAAAGTAGATGCCGAACAAAAGTGGGCCCAGGACTGAGCCCTGTGGGACACCACTTGTGACAGGCTTGGAGTCTGACATGGCGCCAGCAACTCTGACTCTGTGGGTTCTGTCACTTAACCAGTTTGCAACCCATCTAGTGACGTATGGGTTTACATTTAAGCTGGTAAGTTTTTCAATGATACCCGAGTGGGGTATTGTGTCGAAAGCCTTTGCCAGGTCAAGGTAGGCTGTGTGGACTGCCTTGCCCTCGTCAATGGCCTTGGTGACTGTTTCAAAGAAGTCAACCAAGTTTAAAAGGCATGATCTGCCCTTGACAAAGCCAAACTGGGTTGGATCCAAAGTCTGCAAGTCCCCTATATCTTTATTTATGAGTTCCATTATGATCCTCTCCATAGCTTTGCAGACCAGGCTTGTCAAGCTGATGGGACGGTAGTTTCCGGGGTCGGTGGAGGCACCTCCTTTATGAAGTGGGACCACCGTTGCCGTATGCCACTCCTTGGGTACGTATCCTGAGGTGAGGCTAAGATTAAACAGCTGCCCTAGCTGCAGGTTTAATTCCTCATTGAGTTCGTGGAGCACACAACCTGGGACACCATCTGGTCCCATGGATGCTGTGTTTTTCGCCTTGGAGAGAGCAGTTCTCACCTGAGCATTTGAGATGTTTGGGGGACTACAATCCTCTGATATAGATATCTCTCTTTTGGGAGAATTTGCACTGAACCTGTCAGCCAGTATGTTGGCAATGTCTGTAGGTTCAGTGATTTTTACGTCATTTTGAACTAATTCTGAGCATATCTGGGAGTTTCCTCCCAGGTTTCTAACATAGCTAAAAAAGGCTTTATGATTGTCTTTTGAGTCCTTAGCGATTTTTCTCTCAAAATGTGCCTTGGATGCTTTTATGAGAGATCTCAGTTTTTTACTTATAATGATCAGGGGTGTCTTCCCTTTTACGGATTTTGCTCTGTCTTGTAGTAGCTTCTTCCTTTTGTTGTAAAGCTTGTTTATGGCTGGGGTCCACCAGACTGGACGCTTGCCTTTGGTACAAAGAGTCTTTGTTTTGTTTGGGATTGCCTGGTCCATGCAGTCCTGGAGGTGCTGGTAGAAGGCATTTGTAAGTGATTCAGCGGTTTGAGTAATGGTTTCCGCTGGCTCGAGGGCCTTGAAAGAGACCACACCAGTCATTAGGAGTGTGAAGTCGGCTTTTGAGAAGTTCTTCACTGTGGTCTTTTTTATCTGGGGTGGGGGCGGGATGTGGACTTCCAGTGAGATTAGTTTATGATCTGATCTCACCAATGATGGGTATACTTCTGGTGTTGAACATTGTGACCCCATGTTTGTGATGATGAGATCTAGTATGTTTTCTCCTCTTGTGGGGATGGTGACTAGTTGTTCCATGGCATTTGAGTTTATGAACTCTAGGAACCTTTGGGCTAGAGTGTTGGGGCTTGAGTAGTGATCCCAGTCTATATTTGGATAGTTGAAATCACCCAGTATGATGGTGTTTGGAGATATATTTATCCCCTCCAGTGTTTTCAGGAAAGCTGTGTGAGGTTCCTGAGTTTGAGAGGGTGGCCTGTAGCAGGCTACAAACTGCAGTGCAGTCTTGCCTATGGTTAACTGCACCTGGATGGTTTCCGATGCATCGTGCATTGCCACCAACCTTGAGGTGAGGGTGTCCTTGATGAATATGGACACCCCCCCTCCTTTCTTGGTGTTTTCTGGATTTTGGGGCCGGAACGTGTGATATGAGGTAAAACCTGATAGTGCCGGGGTGCTCTCAGGAGCCTTGAACCAGGTTTCAGTCACAGCACAGACATCGATGTTCTCCATACTGAGAACGGCTTCAAGTGCGTGCATCTTGAGGTTGAGACTTCTGGCATTGAGCAGCATTACCCTTAGTTTTTTTCCTTTTTTGTGTTCTAGGGTGGTAGGTTTAGAATTTGAGCCCTGCCTAAAAAAGGCACAATGGGGGTGGCAAGAACCTTTGCCAAAATCCGGAAGCCCAGGGGTGACAGGTGCAAGCCATCCCTTGCGAAGCAGCGTGGCTTGTCCAGCATGTCATCCCAGGCAGACAGACATTGGATCCCCTTTGAATGACACCATAGTTTAAGCCAATTATTAAAGCTGATCATCTTGTCTTCGTATTGTGGCATCATTCTTGGTGAAGGTAGGATACTGCTCAAGGTCAGGGTCATACCTGCCTACATAATCAGAGAGCTCTTCTATGTCTCTTTTCATGTAGTCCAGGGAGGTACGTCTCAGGTCGTTCACACCAGCATGGACAATGACTGAGTCATACTTGTACCTGCAGTTGAGTGACCTGAGTGCTTATGTTATGTGGCGGATTCTAGCGCCCGATAGGCAGCTTACTGTGACCTTCTCCTTACTCAATCAGGTGAGCGGGACGTCAGTGTGTCTGACTATGGAGTCACCTATGACGAGTGTGTCTGGCATTGTGTTTGGCCTTAAGGGCTGTGACTGTTTGGCACACTGACTCTGTGGTCTATGTGTTGCATGTGCTGTGCCCTGTGGAGGCAGTTGTTTGGGTGTCTGCTTTGGTGGCCTCTGCTGTTTTGGTAGATTTTTGATCAAAGCCTCCGAGTATGTCTTTGTGTGTTTATGTGTATGATTTGAAGTTGTGATAGTGCTATGTGAGACTGGGTTTGTGGTGTGTGTGGTTACCTTCTCCTCCTGTCTGGTCTTGCCATTCCTATGTTGAGAGAGCTCAGCCTCCAGTTTGGCTATATATTTGCATCTCTCGCATGTATTTGTGTTTTGTGGGAGAAGGTGAGGGTTGTCAGTGTACATGAGGCAATTGTAACGTTGCCTCAATATTCCCAGATTCACTAGCTGGGCAGGAGAGAACACTAGCAACTGATCCATCGCCATGCTAGAAGGAATAGACAAAAACTTTAGTAGATGAGTTTGAAAAAGACTTCGGGGGATGTGGTGTTTTTTGGCCGGTGGGGTACTATGTATAATAAAAAGTGCTATATCAGAGTAAAAAGTACTTTAGGAGCAAGTGCTAGGCTTTACAGACATAGTTTGGTACATGACATAGTTTGGTATTAGCTCAGTACAATTTTGAACATTATTCCCGAGGCTTCAGACATAGTTAAAGTGCTTTGTGACTGTCCTTCGCCTGGGTTGCTACTTTTACTTCATGTCCAGCTTTGGTTGATTTAATCAGAGTCTGAAGTTCTGTATTAACCTTTTCAAGAGCATTTTTGGCATTTACAGAATTAGATTTGTTTTATGTGCAATGTTTTTTTTTTCTTTTTATTGTAGATCCTATTTATAATAGCTTTCCACAGTAAGAGTTCATTTCTAAACTTATTTCAGAGGGTGACAGATGCTTCTATGCAGGTATTTATAGAATCTGGCAGAGAAAAATTACACATTAGTAGCATGGTCCTTAGGGTGGAAGGGAAAGTTGAATTTTGCCAGGGCATCACTCAGATTTAATAGATTTGTTTAGGCATAATATATGAATACCGAGTTATTGGAGGATGCTGCTGGCTTCAATCCTATGATAAATATGACTGATTTATGGTCTTATTTGACGAGGGAGGAAATTACAAATTGGAGGGGGGACAGAGCTGTCCCATGTTGGTAAGAATCAAGTCTAAGATTTTGTCACCCCTAATTGGAGTATAGACTAGCTGGTCCAGTGAGTTTGCAGTTATGAAGTCCAGAAATCTCTGGGCATACATTTGGGGATGTACAAGTTTCACAGTTAATGGACAGGTAGCTGAAGTCCCCCAAGAGAATGACGTTTGGCTGAATGCTTAGGGCTTCCATATAAGATGGTTAGGAGTTATGGGCTAAGGCGGTCATACAGGGTATCCTATAGTTAGCTACAATATGACATGGGGTTTAGTTAATGGTAATTTGGACATGGAGATGTTCTTGGTCATTATCCTGTTTAATGAATCTATAGGTATAGTTCTGTTTTCCAAATACTGAGACACCACCACCTTTAGTGCCTTCGTCTAGTGTGGTATCTGCACATTTGGCAGGCCTTGCCTTGAAGGGGTGCAGTCAATATTACTGAACTAGGTTTTCATGATAATACATATATTGATGCATTCTAGGGGTAGGTAGTGTACATTTCAGTTTTTGTTCCTATCATTGAGCTGTAATGCCTTCACATTTTCCAAATTTGGTTTTGATAGGCTATACAGAATTTGCCTAAAAATGCACTTTGGAGGTGGTTAATGGTTTTTGCCAATATATGAAAACTTTGGCAAACCGGACTTATGCCATCCCTGCAAAGCCGTCAGATGATGTCTACCATCTCCTCCAAGGCACATCACCACTGTTATTTATTAATGTCTATTGTTTATTTAGTTCTATTTCAACGATCCTTAAATTGATAATGCTCTAAGCAGATCAGTGTTCTACCTTAGTTAATAAACTTTAAATAAATAAAACATTTTTGTAAGTTAAATACAGCACATAATCCAGCATCTATGTGAAGTGCAGCAGACAATGCTACTAAGAAGCTATTAAGAAGCAGGACTATTTTAAGACATAAAACCTGATAACATTATCTGACTCATGACAGTTCCCATCTCGTGCTGCCATTACTAATGTCCTTGGATGCCAGGAAGTACTGGACAGATGAGTCAATGGCACAATGTTAATTGAGTGAAAAAACTGGGGGGGGGGGGGGGGGGGGCAGAAAGAGCTGAAAAAAATTCTGATGCCTACTATAAGCTCTCATCTCATGTCATCACTTTCTTTGTTAGTTTCCAATCACCTCCTGCACTTACTCTGCATTGTTGGACTTTTTTATACAATTAATCCTCATACCTTGTTATAGTCAATATGTTTCCACAAAACCACACAAAACTGTTAAACTTTCTCAGAAAGCTTAATAATAATAATAATAATAATAATAATAATAATAATAGCAATAATCTCTTTCCTTAGAAACATTGCTCAAGCACCTCCCTACTTATAACCATTTAGGGAAGTTTTTTTTAATTATTTGTTTAACTGGGTAAGCAGATTAATGCATGCAATTATTTCACATTATATCCCAGGTCAAAAGGGCAACAGTAAGGATTACACGCGAGGATAATTTACAGTAATCACTGAGAGTCATTTTTGGCAGTTGGGATGAAATGAGAATGACGTAAGGAAACCCAAACTGATGTAGTGGTAACATGCAAAGCCCACCAAGTTTATTCAACTGTCTAGACTATTCTTTCCCAAAAACTCCCCCCATTCCAGTACTTCTAGCCTTACATTTTTGCTTGCCACCTATTTTGAATGCTACTCCAAAAGTGTGATATCTCTGCAGTACATTTATGAGTCTGACACACTGTTACTATTTTCCCAGGTTCAGCAAAGTTGATCATTTTTCTATCCACATCTGCCTGCCAACAGTCAAAACACACACACACCCTCATGCTTCAGTTCTTTGGAATTATTTTGCTCCCACCTCTGACTGCAGCAAACATTTCTCTGCCTAAGCCGAAAGACACAACTCCAATTTGTAACATTGCATCACAACTCTTAGTGATCAGACATTAGCTCATACATTATGTCATATCACAGTATCTCTTTTATTATTACTTGCTTCACGATAGATGAACAATATGGCACCCAGATGGATTCCAGTAAGAAAAGTACTTTTAATTAAAATGTTAATTAAAAGTATTTTTCTTACTGGAATCCATCTGTGTGCCGTATTGTTCATCTATTATGGAGTTATCAGTTTTTATCGTGTGTATTATTACTTGCTTGTTTTCATACCATCTAAAACTAACTATTCAACAGTTCTGTTTTATAACTGCATTTCTTTGCAGTTAGTCATTAACCTTAAGTCAGCAATAGAAGTGAAAAAAAAAAAACATTATCAGTCTTTGAATCAATCTTCATCTTATCATCTCCCAAAATGAAAACTTGAATGGTACACAATAATTCAGCCGAGCATTAAGCTACAGCAACTGACGACTGTGGGAGTGTGAGCAGCAAGGACTGTGAGTGATGCAAGAAGCATTCATTTACTGGACTAGTAACTAGTATGGTGCATGATGGGAAATGTTATCTGCTCCACTAACAAGATTTGCAACTGGTAGGGAATGAGAATACCAGTAGGAAAATGCCTTGTGTGTAAACCATGATGGGAAATGTAGTCATCTCCACTACCAAGACTTGCAACTACTAAGGAACAAAGCTAACAATAGGAAAATGCCTAGTGGCCACATAATGCATAATGGTCCTGTAATTGCCTTATGTGGAAACCTGTAAAGGAGTGGGGGCACACTGGGCCAAAAAGGTTCAATTGGCCTAACGCTGGCCCTGGGTGCATGCTGAGTGATGGGTACTGCTTGAATTGAATGTTTTCAACATTGCTAGGGGTACTTAGGGTCAGAATGTAGGAACACATTTATATTAATGCCAAACGGGATTCTAATGCTCTGTACAGACACAAATTAGTATGTAAAAACAGCAACATATCCTATTTCTCTGTACTAGAACAAGTAGTACAAAATCTTAGGGGTGGACCCTGGGAACAGACTCCAGAGTGCAGAGAACTTTTGTTGCAGCTGAGGTTAAACACAAGTGAACCCCCAGGGTGGAACGACAATTTCTTTGCAGAGTGTGTTGAAGCTTTGGGATGCAAAACTATAATTATTTATATTTTCGAATATGTTTGCACAAAGTGTTTATATGCTTTTTTTAAAATGTCCTTTTTATATTTATGGTTCAAACACAAATGATTTTAAATTATCTATACAAGTTTAGGAATGTTTATTTTAAATAAATTTTAATCAATTGAATTAAAATAATTCTACAAAAAAGTTCATGCACGAGTCTTTTATTGATTAATTAATCAATCGAGGGTTTGATGAAATCATATGACTGGATGTTTTTTCTTATTTAAAAGGTTTTGGGGAAGGTTTACATCCAGTTCTGATGTCTTTTCAGAATGAAAGCACTTAACTGGTATGCTAAATGTGTTGGTTAAATGAAGTTTCTTTTTACTTGGACATTGGAATCCTGTTCGTTTCATTCACTCCATGAAGCTGGGTGGTCAGACTACATTTTGGTATTGTGTGTTTTGGACAACCTTCTTAGTATTGGCAGTGTCTGAATTAAGAGTCTTGCCTCCAGTGATACTGTCTAACTACATGTCTCTCACACCGTATGAGCTTGTTTCAGTATACATCAGATAACTTGCACATTCTCAGGATGTCCATTTCCACCAAGCAGGCTATAGAGATAACAGGAAAGTGCTTATCTATTACTCCACATACTTATTGTGTGATCGACAATAGGGGTACACTAGGGCTTTACAACTGACTAGCTTTGAGTGCTACAAGGGTAAAGACTGCAGTCCAGGTCTACCTTTATGGAGCAGTATTCCTCCACATCAGACTAGATGCTAATTGTGCAGCTAAGTATTGAAAAAAATTCACAAGTTTTTTTTAGGGAAAACTGAAATTCTGATTACCTGTGTCTGCACAAAGCAGGCATTGTTTCTGTAATGAACAGCATTGTGTAAACATGATGGCTTTATACAGACAGATAAAATCAAAAAACAAAGTAAAATAGCCCTCAGAACAATCTCAACAGCACACTCAGGTTTCTTCAATGAATCTTAAAGCATAAAAAAGATCAGGCAAACTCTCTGCTACTATTAGACTGCTGACTAATGTTTTGAACTTTCAGATCACTTAAGCTACAAAATGGAGAAATCTTAACAAATAGCACTGTATAATATCACAGCACTTTCAGATATCAAGAACATTATTATTTATTGTTGCTGCTGTTTTGAGATGTGATGATTTTTCAAACTATCCCACAAATGCATTCTTACCTTAATTGCTTGCAATTTCTGACATCTGTTAAGTATTTTCCAAAATTAAAAAATGCATTACAGTGGCATTTTGTTAGACATATTAGATGGCAAGTCCTCCAGTTTTCATTTTTCTTTTAATTATTTTGTGTTTTGAAACATTTCTGTGTTTCAGATGCTTTTAACATATAAAGCAATTTCCACTTGAAAAACAAAGATGTTTTTCTCCCTCTTAAACATCTTGACTGCTTTATGTTATGAACATGCTATCTTCTTTTAGTTGCTTTTTCCCTTTTAAGATTAGTCTCTCTGCTTTGGGACTAAATGCATTAATCTAGTATGTACCATTAGTAGAAGCCTGTATTTCTCTAAGCATCATCTAAAACAAACTCCTCTTGATTATAAAGTGCCACAGAACAAGCTTATTCACCCATCCACATCCATTTCTTCTTTCATGAAGCAAGCAATTTTGAAATGATTGCTTATAAGTGTACCGTTCATCAAAGGGGTTGCTGATGGCTCCCAACTGACTCAGAAGATGTACCGCTAAACTGCTATTACATTTGGATATTTTACTTAAATTTCTGACATCTGATAATCACTAGCTTGGATTTACTTGTAATACAAGGATTTTGTTTTCTTCTTTTCAGATTTTTTTTTTCATTTAGCATTCTACTATATTTCTTAGCTAAACTGTTAAATGACAACATCGTTACTTTACAATGCCATGCCTCCCTGTTTTTTATTTGCTGCTGTAACTAATTTTGGTTTTACTTCACAAAAATGTCTAAATGTTTTTAGCAGTTGATCAACAAAGTTGTAATACCACCAACTTAGCTTCCCGCCTGCCTCTCTACATTGCATCTATCCATCTGTTGCTGGATGCTAATTTGCAAAATGGCTGAAGGCTGTTTTTTTTTTTTTTCTGCAGCAGTGCTACCTGCCCAGGATGGTATCAGATGGCTGCCAGTATACAGAGCGGAATCTATTTCATTGGCTGAACACCTCTGCTAATCTTTTAAGCATTCCAGAATTATTTTGTTACTATACAATGACTGGCCATTAATATTTGAAAACAAGCACGCTGATTGGTCAGCCTAATCAGCGTGCTCATTGTAAATCCGAGCATAATACCAATGGAAAACGTCCAGTCGCCTGGACTTTTTTACACTGGTATATACTGTAACTTCAATTTTTTTTTTTTTTTTTATTTACAAAAATAAATAAATAAAATCAGAAATCCGAATTCCAGACATGAGAGACACAAGATGGAGAAAATATCATGAAATCATGTACGTTATTCAAAACTAAAGACCCTTACCTGATTTTCCTTGTATTACCTCCATTCTGTCTGTCTCCTACCCCTAAACTGTCTGAAACTTTTTTTTATTAAAAAAAAAGAAAAGAAAAAAGGAACAATGGAGACCTTCTTTTCTCTGTTGCTTCCTTTCCAAAGTACTGATGTACTGGGTATGCGTGGGAGTGCAACTGTATTGAGAAGTTTACTAATACAACTGCCTGTTTTATCTCTCCTACTTGTTGTTGAACTGTTTTACGCTCATATTGGAACTGTAAAATTAGTGAGGCAAGTGATACATTGCTAACATTTTAGTGTTGTGACTTGCCTTTCTGTTATCCATTTTAACAGTGTTTCAACCATCACTGAGAATTTCTTATTTCAAGAGAAATACAGGCAAAGACATGCAAGAAAGTTAAACAATATTTTATAAAATACAGCCTTTTATTTATACCAGATTATGTGGCTGGTATAGTTTTTAAACCTTAATAAAGATTACTGAAAAAATATTCACAAAAGTCGTGTTAATTCATAAATTATTAAATAATGTTCAGTTATATAATTGTAAAAAATGAACAAACAACAGTTCATAAATCTAATTACATATATGCTAACTTAAAATAACAAATGCCTAGTGCTATTCCATATGTGTGTGTGTGTGTGTATGTGTATATATATATATATATATATATATATATATATATATATATATATATATATATACATATATATATATACATATATATATATATCTATATATATATATCTATATATATATATATATATATATATATATACATATATATATATACATATATATATATCTATATATATTACATATACATATAAAGATGAGACACACAAAACCATTAACACATATTGACATACTGGCCCATAGGAAGAATAATATAGACACGTTCTAGTAATAGGTTCATAGGTAGGTACTAAGCTATCTGCCCGAGGGCATTTTTAAGCCTAGCCAGAGTGTGTCGGCTTTGGCCGCCCCATTGATTAATTAACTGAGCCTCTGTCAAGCAGAGCCAATGAAGTGATCCGAGGGGTTTATTTTCTGTTACCCATACACTCGTCAAGGCTTCTCTTGAAGAGTGTTAGTGAGAGGCTGTGACTAATGTAGTTAGCAATCTCTCTCTCCAGCATGTTCTATTTATTGTTGTGGTGAGGTTTAGCTCACTAGAGTGCGTGGCTCGCAGTGACTTGGATTTCTTTAGGTGGAGCATGTCCATCAATTATGTGTTGGACATGGCTTTGTAAGTCAGGCAGAGATCACCTCTGAGTAAGTGATATGCCACGGAGTACAGCTGGAGTTTTTTCAGTCGGGCTGCATAGAACATATGTTTGAGGCCAGTAATCCTCTTGGTGACGTGCTTTTGTGGTCTTTCCAGCTGTTGGAAGTGTCTTGTGAGGTACATCCCAAATGGGGCATTGTACTCTATGATGGGTCTGATGAATGACAAGTAGAGGGGCACTATAACCTCTTTATTTCTAGATGCGAACCCCTTAGTAATTATATGGGCCACATAGAAGGATTTCCTAACTACTTTGGCAATATGATTGTCAAAGGAGAGATTACTATCTACCTGGGTCCCCAGATCACTTATTACCTCTTCTGTATTAAGGGGGCTGCCACCTATGTGGTAATTCGTGGGTGTTTTGTTTTTCCCAAATGGGATGACTATGCATTTTTTGGCATTTAGCTTGAGGCCATGATTTTGACACCAGGTGTCTCAGTAAGGCCTTTTTGAAGGATGTCCGTGTCAGCCGGAGAGTCAGTTATGGCTCCCAGTTTGCAGTCATCGGCGAACTTGGTTAGCCATAGTCCTCCTGTGTTTGCCTGTACTTCTGAGAAATATATGCCAAAGAGCAGGGGTCCCAGAACTGACCCTTGTGGGACACCACTTGTGACTGGTTTAGAGTCGGACCTGAAGCCAACTATTCTTACCGTGTGAGTTCTGTCTGTAAGCCAGTTGGCAACCCATCTTGTGATGTAGGGGTTTATGTTCAGGCTGGTGAGTTTTTCTATAATACCAGAGTGAGGAATGGTGTTGAACGCCTTGGCAAGATCAAGGTAGGCTGTGTGAACCACCTTTCCCTTGTCTATGGCCTTGGTGACTGTCTCGAAGAAGTCAACCAGGTTTAGTAGGCATGATCTGCCCTTAACAAAGCCAAACTGGGTCAGGTCAAGTGTTTGGAGGTTCCCAATGTCTCTGTTAATGAGTTCCATAATGATGCGTTCCATAGCCTTGCAGACCAGGCTAGTCAGGCTTATGGGGTGATGGTTACGAGGGTCAGTTGTGGCCCCTCCTTTGTGGAGTGGAATAACCATTGTTGTGCATCATTCTATGGGCACGTAGCCTGTGGAGAGGCTGAGGTTGAACAGCATATTTAGGTGGGGGTTAGTTCGTTCTGTAGTTCGTGCAAGACGCAGCCTGGACACCATCTGGCCCCATTGATGCTGTGTTTTTGGCTTTTGAAAGGGCTGGTTTCACCTGTGCTTCTGTGATTTCCAGGATACTACACTTTTCTGGTATTGTTGTGGGCCCTTTGGAAGGTGAGAGGGAGGTGAAGTTTGCACTGAATCTATCTGCTAGGATGTTGGCAATATCAGTAGGTTCAGTATATTTTGTGCTATTTTGCACTAACTCGGAGCATATCTACGAGTTGTCACTTAGATTCTTGACATAGCTAAAGAAGGCTTTGTGGTTATCTTTTGAATCCTTGGCTATTTTTCTTTCGAAGTTAGCCTTGGATGATTTTATGAGGGACCTTAGTTTCTTACTGATACTGATCAGGATGTCTTTCCTTCTTGGGATTTGCTTTTTTTCTGAACTAGTTTCCTCCTGTTGTATAACCTGTTTATGGCAGGGGTCCACCAGACTGCTTTCCTTCTCTTAGGGGAGTGAGTCTTGGTCTTGCTAGGGATGGCACAATCCATGCTTCCTTGTAAGTGCTCATAGAGTGCAATTGTAAAGGATTCTGCATCTTGGGCAGTGTTATCCTTTAGCGTGGGGGCTGTGAAACTTACCACCTCTGCCTTAAGTAAGGTGAAGTTTGCTTTAGAAAAGTTTTTCACTGTGGTTTCCTTGGTTGGGGGTGGTGGTGGGGTGTGGACATCCAGGGTGATTAGTTTATGGTCTGATCTAACCAGTGATGGGTTGACCTCCGGTACAGAACATCTGTCACCCATGTTGGTGATGACCAGGGTCCAATATGTTGTGGCCTCTGGTAGGGGAGTTTACTAGCTGATTCAGGGCATTTGAGGTGATGTTATTCCAGGTAGCGCTGAGCCTGGGGAGTTTGTACTCAAGTAGTTTTCCCAGCTAATGGTAGGGTAATTGAAATCACCCAATATCAGGGTGTTCGGTAGGACCTTCATGTTTTCCAGTGTTTCCAGAAAGGCGGAGTGGTGGTCCTGGGTCATGGAGGGTGATCTGTAGCAGGCCACAATTTGCATTGCAGATTTGCCTAATGGATGATCTCAGAGGTGTCATGTTGCACCACTAACCTGGAGGTGTGAATATCCTTGATGAATATGTTTTGGTCCGTGTTCTGTGGCCAAAATGTGTGGTATGAGTTTAGCCCAGTAGTGCTGGAGTGCTCTCTGAAGCCTTGAACCAGGTTTCAGTTACTGCACAGATGTCGACGTTCTCCATACTTAAGAGTGCTTCGAGCGCATGCATTTTGAGATTTAAACTCCTGGCGTTGAGTAGCATAACCCTCATTTTTTTTCCTACACCACGCAAGATAACATGACTATGGATTTTGGTATTATATGCAACCCTGCATGTTCTGATACCCATTATCATCATATATTTTGAACCTTAATAAATTCATATCTCTTCTCCCACCTCTGTCAATCATTTTACCGGTAACACCTGATATTTATGCTAAAGGTATAAAACTAGTAAGGCTGCATATGCTTGATACACTTAACAGGTATAATAGTGCACATAATAATTCATGTTTGTTTGCATCAATGCATGGTTTGCTTCCCCAAATCCTGTAACGGCATACATAATTATGTACTCAGTAGCGCTAATGCATCTTATACTAAATGCAACTCACTACAGCTACAAACCACAGACAGCAGGACATACATTACACCTTAAACTTATATAATAACACAATTACATACAGCACAGTAAAAGTTAAGGTTACATTAATCTCATAATGTTTCTAATAGTGTATGGCATTACAGTGGTGACCCATTTTGAAATCAGTCAAGGTTGTGTTACAGACAATAATCACCATGTGTACAAACTGTGGGATACAAGCAGGCCAGGTTTGCATTAAGAGAGTCATGTTTTGAGAGGAAGACATCTTCTAATCTAGATCATCCTGTGGCTTCTTGAAGCCTTAATCTGGATGGAGCCCTGTCATCCTGCACCACAACTCCTGTGTTACCTCTTCTATGTCTACCTGGCAGAGTGATGATATGCAGGTTGTTGATGCAGAGAAGTGTATGCTGCGTGTTGCAACAAGCTGTATGACAACACTGTCAACAAAAGCAGTATGCGGCTGCCAAGATGACACTGTTGTGTGTGCTGGGAAACCACATCCATGCAGTAGTGTACACTGAGAGGGATATGGCATCATTTGAGTGTATGGCATTTGCATTACACTGCATTTGTACATGTTTAGCCACTGAGGACCATTTTGCACTGACAGTGATGGCCAGCAGTTCAGAATGCTGTCTTTCAATTTCACAGTGTAACATAGGCTGGATTATGTTTGTGCAGGTACTTCTAGAAGCTTCTTTCTAGTCCCCCCTGTCTGTGTGATCTCTGGCTTTAGAAGATCAATGACATGCCTTATTGAGACAATGGACTGTATTTTCATTGGTGGATTACTTGAATAATTAAGCTAATTGATTACATAATGAGATGGTGTATTCATTAATTTACTGTTTGTATCTGATAAAGTCTTAGCAACTTAGATGAAAACGTTGTGTGTGGAATTGCATTTACATGTTTAAATTAACTATTAAACCAGCTTTGGAATTCTATCATTGAGCTGACTATTTTCCTTCATCTGTGGTACTTATTTTGCTTGGTTTTGGAGTGTTTTTTTTAGTCATTGACAATTTCCCACATTTAGGTCAGTAGACAGTGTCTTGAAAGAAAACTGTTCAAGTCATCCATAAGCTATGTACATGATCACAGTAAAGATATACGAGTATGAAACAAATATTTGGTCTGGCAGAAAGTTAGCTATTAATTGAGCATTTCATTTCATTACTGTCTATTACAAATAAGTATCAGATGCTGTCTATAACAGGACAATACTATTATGGTAGCTGAAATACAATGGACCATTTATTCTCAGACTTTTGCTTCTTCCCTCCTAAAACTGTAAATTATTTTGGGAAGTTCTAAGTTGACACTATTTAAAATGCTGTTAGTAGTACTAACTAGGGGCATTTTCCCAGTTCATGTTTCTTTTTTGCTTTTTCTATAACTGGAGGTAAAGTTGAAAGGAAAGCATTGTACATAGTAGAATGAGATGCTGACTTCAATTGGACAATACTAATTATAATACTGTAAATCCAATGCATTGTAAATAGGATGAGGTGTATAAGATGCTGTTTACAATAGGACAATACTAATAGTAAGACGGTAAATCCAAAGCATTGTAAATAGGATGAGGTGTATAAGATGCTGTTTACAATCGGACAATACTAATAGTAAGACGGTAAATCCAAAGCATTGTAAATAGGATGAGGTGTATAAGATGCTGTTTACAATAGGACAACACTAATAGTAAGACGGTAAATCCAAAGCATTGTAAATAGGATGAGGTGTATAAGATGCTGTTTACAATAGGATAATACTAATAGTAAGACGGTAAATCCAAAGCATTGTAAATAGGATGAGGTGTATAAGATGCTGTTTACAATAGGACAACACTAATAGTAAGACGGTAAATCCAAAGCATTGTAAATAGGATGAGGTGTATAAGATGCTGTTTACAATAGGACAATACTAATAGTAAGACGGTAAATCCAAAGCATTGTAAATAGGATGAGGTGTATAAGATGCTGTTTACAATAGGACAATACTAATAGTAAGATGGTAAATCCAAAGCATTGTAAATAGGATGAGGTGTATAAGATGCTGTTTACAATAGGACAATACTAATGGTAAGATGGTAAATCCAAAGCATTGTAAATAGGATGAGGTGTATAAGATGCTGTTCACAATAGGACAACACTAATAGTAAGACGGTAAATCCAAAGCATTAGGATGAGGTTTATAAGATGCTGTTTACAATAGGACAACACTAATAGTAAGACGGTAAATCCAAAGCATTGTAAATAGGATGAGGTGTATAAGATGCTGTTTACAATAGGACAATACTAATAGTAAGATGGTAAATCCAAAGCATTGTAAATAGGATGAGGTGTATAAGATGCTGTTTACAATAGGGCAATACTAATAGTAAGACAGTAAATCCAAAGCATTGTAAATAGGATGAGGTATATAAGATGCTGTTTACAATAGGACAATACTAATAGTAAGATGGTAAATCCAAAGCATTGTAAATAGGATGAGGTGTATAAGATGCTGTTTACAATAGGACAATACTAATAGTAAGACGGTAAATCCAAAGCATTGTAAATAGGATGAGGTGTATAAGATGCTGTTCACAATAGGACAACACTAATAGTAAGATGGTAAATCCAAAGCATTGTAAATAGGATGAGGTGTATAAGATGCTGTTTACAATAGGACAACACTAATAGTAAGACGGTAAATCCAAAGCATTGTAAATAGGATGAGGTGTATAAGATGCTGTTTACAATAGGACAATACTAATAGTAAGACGGTAAATTCAAAGTATTGTAAATAGGATGAGGACTAAGAAATGCTATCTCTGATTAGATGATACTAATATAATATGGTAAATCCAGTACATTGTAAATGGATGAGGAGTACAAGATGGTATCTATAATAGGACACTACTAATAGCAATACTATTTACAACTTTCTAATACACATAACAAGACTAGACAAAACAATGATTTTGAACAGATGCTTGCTAAACATTTTAATTTTAATGATATGGCAGAGAGGACTGATGGTCTGATATCTATGAACGTTAACAATTCTGGTTCTCTGAAGGATTTAATATACATGATGGAAAAGAAACTTTTAAGGATTAAAGCATTATAAATTGACAACAATTACCTGACTAAATGCTTGGAATTGAAAGTTGTGCCTGAAGGGCTTCAAATGTTTAAATTCCCTTTCAGGTTAGTGTATACAGATAATATGTATCAGAAGTTTAAAATATTTGCTGAACATGGTTTTGAGTTAATGCACAAAATAATTAAATTTAACGATATGACCATTAGTAGTCTAATTAGGGACGTGGAACTCTTAAATAATCAAGTACTGAAAGATTTGTTTTTTGACCAATGGGAACAGCACTATAACAGAAGGTTGAGGGCTGTTGACTTTAAATGTGTTGAGATTTTCTGTAGAAAACAGAAGAAAATCGATATGTATTTGGGGCAGTACGTACAGAATAAAGCATACCCTAATGTTTTTTTCAGCTGGAAAGGGGAAGAATTTTCCCGCAAGTTTATGAGGGAAAAGGTACGATAAAGGAATTAAGGGAACAAGGGTACTACTTCCCTCACAAAAACAAGTTTGTGAAGGGGAGAAGGTGGATATCCAGATAAATACTAACATTATTTATTCTTATAAAGGTTTTTGTATTTATAATTATGCCAGTATTAATATTTCAATTGAACATTTTTCTTTATTTTCAAAAGGTTTGAAATGCGTTCTGTCCAAAAAATTTGACATAGTAGACCCTATATTGGAGGTTAAGGTTTACATAAGGAAGTTAAATTTGGCATTTTTAATGAATGACAGGAAACCAATAGAGGGAGGAAACTCCTTAAAACCATCAGTTAAGAGAAAAAGTGTTTGGAATCCCCCTCTACACCCCACCCTGAGTGTTCTCAAAAATGTTCTCATAGATAATTTATACAAATTTGAACTTAGACCACTTAGTTTACTTTAACTTAAGTAATAATTAACGCACAGTTTTGAATATTTTAATGGGTAATAGTTCAATTAGAATTATGAAGCTGGATAAGGGTGGATGGATTGTCTTTAACACTCATAGCTATATTCAGGCTGTGCTAGATTTATTAAATACTGAACAAACATACACTGCCTCTTCTATTAATGAGATAAATATAGGGTTACTAGAGAATTGATTCCTACCTAGAAGAATATTTATTAGAACAGAAGCTTTAGGCTGAAACTTATACATTTTTGAAAGTTCACAACCCCCTGGTAGCTACCATTTTTGAAATCCCAAAGATTCATAAGGATGTTGTTTAGACATAGTTTCAGTGAGGGGGGGTCTAAAACCTATTCTATTGGTATTTATACTTATAGAACTCTTAAAGCTATTATGAATCAAATTCAACATATAATTAAGGATTTATGGGCTTTCTTAGGTAGATTAAAAGGTGATCTGTGGGCTCCTGATTTAACATTCATCACCATTGATGTGGTTGACCTTTTCACATCCATTGCCAAAGATGAAGGGTTGGAACACTTTAGTAAGTCTGTTAAAATACACTAAGTTTCCGAATGATTATATTAATTTCTTGGCAGAATTAATGTCTATTCTGTTAGATTTTAACTTTAGTTCTTTTGAGGGGGAATTTTATAGGCAGTGTAAAGGAGTCACAGTGGGGGCTTCTTGTGCTCCCAGTTATGTCAATTTGGTGTTAGAAGATTGGGAAGGCAAATGTGTGTTCAATTCTACATTTTCCAAGTTAATTTAATTTTACTTGGTACCTTGATGACATGTTTTTGTTATGGGAGGGACATGAGGGCATGATTAAGAATTTTGTAGACCACTTGAAACTTATTTCTACCTTTTTAAAATTAAACTACAATCATAACCAGAGAGGAATTAACTACTTGGACATTTATACTGAACATAATAGTCCAGCTACAGGTTTTAGGTCAAGGGTTTACAGGAAGCCAACCTTTAGTAATGGTTATTTGGATTTTTCAAGCTGCCACCTGTTCTGTCAAAAGGAGAGTATTCTAAAAGGACAGTGTATTAGGACATCCAGGATGACTTTGAACTTTGTTGATGTAGTTTCTGAACTATCTTTTATTGGTGGGTTGTTCTTAGATCGTGGCTAGCCCTTGGATTTTGTAAGGGAAAAGGTTAGTTACATTAAGGAACAATGGGGGCATAGATAAAAACCCCTTTTGGGGAATGGTCCCCTCACAACATCAAAAGAAGATGTAAGTAATAATTATGAGAGAGTATTGGTGATTCAGTATGAAGCATTTTTTAAGACCATCAAAGATCTGGTCACAAAGAATTGGAATATTACTAGGGGTAACACGCAATTATGTGAACTAGTAGGGGGTAGCTCAACTTTTGTTTTTAAGACCGGTTCCAACTTGAAAGGAAAATTTGAAGTAAGTAATAGGCTTAGGAATGGTACCTTGTATAAAATGGGTACATGTAGATGTGGATCATGCCAGCAATGGTCATACATTTTGGAGACTGAGGTTTTAACACTGTAGAATGCAAGTAATTCAACTGTCTATTTTATTAGAGGTAACTGTCAATCTAAGAACATTGTGTATATGGCCTTATGTGATAGCTGTCCAGCATTTTACATTGGAAAAACAGAAAGGTATCTAAGGAAAAGAGTTCATGTATAAAGATTCAGAATGAAAAAAATGCTCTTTTTAAGCATTCTGAAAATTGCCCTTGGTTTAAAAAGTTTAGATTTGGCATTTTGCAGCAAGTTTAAACTGATCCAAGAGGAGGTGACTTAAAAAATAAGTAGGAGTTAGGGGAAGGCATATGGCAGATTATGGTAAATGCACAACCCCCCCCCCCAGGAAATAATGATAAATTTTCCCTCCAACCATAAAGAAGTCTTTAGAAGTGGTATAATCATATTATTAATACATGATGTAATAAGTATTTTTAACAGTGTTTTTATTTCAGAATGTCACTAAACGGATGTTTTTGAAACTATTGGAGTTTTCATTGATGACCTTTTAACTGGGGATAAGCTGCTTTTGGACTCTAAAGTGTACTGTCTCTTTAAATGTTTTAATCATGTTAACTAATGGCCGTTTTTAATTTAACTATTTAAGGAGAGTTATTTCTATTTGTAAAAGCATTCTAAAATCCTAACTTTAATAGGACGAAAGCGCTTAACGTTTTTGTGTGTTTTGGCAAAGTGGTGATTTTATTGAGTCGTTTCCTGGCCAGTACAATTTTTTATTTATTAATAGCATTGTCACCTCACAGTAAGGTGCTGTCCGGTTCGATTCTCAGCTAGAGCGTCTTCTGCGTGGAGAGGTGTGAATGGGCACAGCTTCGTTGAAGGTTGTACGTCAGGGCTGGCAACTTGGCATGTAAAAATCTGCTGCCAATCATTAGTGGACTGGAGTTCCATTGTGTCGACCCCTAACCAGGAAAAGCTGAAAGAGACACACACACACACAAAATAGTAATACTATAAATACAATGCATTGTAAATAGGATGAGAAGTACGAGATAACAGGACAATACTAATAGTAATTCTGTAAATCCACTGCATTGTAAATAGGATGAGGACTATGAGATCCTAGTAGGATGAGGAGTATGAGATGCTATATATAACTGGACAATACTAATATGGTAATTCTAATGCAATGCAAATAAGATGAGGAGTACACAATGCTATCTACAATAGCACAATATTAATATGGCAATTCCAGTGCATTGCACAGTAAAACAAGATGCACAAAGGTGAGAAAACAGAGTTACTAAGCACCACGTTATCACAGAATCATACAATATAAAAGAGTGACCACAAACCTACACTGCAGACAGTGATGGATGCAAAGATACAGTCTCTTCTACTGGAGGCACTTTGCAATGACAGGCTAAAGTGAGGGTATTAAGCAGCAAGTTTTCACAAGGTCTTTTGAAATATATGCAACTATACATATATGCCTTAAAACTGTACAGTAGCAATTACATGTGAATGCAATATAAGCTAAGAGGTATAAATCCAGTAGTGACAGCAATGCATACATAGTAGAGTAACATAACCTAATGTAGTGGTATGTTTACTAAAAGGTAAAATGGCAATGTATTATGGGCACATTTGAAGTAAGCCTTACCGCATTTATAATATACATCTAGCTGGATTTAATGATGACAAAAATGTCAATATTATTTTATACAATAGATATTTTTTACAACTATACCTGTTATGTGTAATAGAAAGTATGCCTTAAAGCTCACCTTGTTGATGTCTTTCAATAAATGTTTTAAAAGTATGCCTTAAAGCTTACCTTGTTGCCGTGTTTCAATAAACATGGTTTATCCATGTCATGCTCCCTCTTTGACAAGTTAGCGTTGCACTCATTTATTTTCGTACGGAAGTACAGCCTTATATATCACTTATGCCTATCATTATTAATAAGGGTAATTAGTATCGAATGCTTGTGGAATCTCATTACACCTAGAGTGGTAATGGTAGCACTTCCTCGAATATTTGGCTTAGACAGAAAAGCAGTCCCCTACCTGTTAAAGTGAAGAGATTTCAGGAGAATGGAGGGTAAGTTTAATGGGGAGAGACTAGAAATAAGTAAAACTGGGCCTTTATTTCACTAAAACACTTTAAATGCAATTATTAATGGCTAACACAGTACATTAGGAAAACTGATGAGCAGTCATGAATACTTCAAAAGAAAAGGCAAGAACTAAACAGAGGAAAATAGGCTAGGACAGAGTGTTAAGGTGATATTGCTTTGAAGACTATAAGCAGCGTTACTTTCACTGAGGGATCCCTAGATGAAATCAGGGAAAAGACCATACAGAAATTAACTAAGGTCAATTCATAAGTAGTGTGCCATCAAGAAAGAAGATGACAAGTAGTGCAAATATGTCTGTGCGTGTGTGTATGATCTGTATATGGAAACATAACCTTCAATTGAAATGACAGTTAGTCAGTCCTGAAGTGATCGAAAGCTAATTGTCAAAAACCAAAACAAGAGTCCACAAAAAACTCGGAAAAAAAAGCACAATGTTTTTTGCAGTGGGGTAAGCCCCCCTGCACCCTCCCATATCCCCTGCTAATTATATATACTAATCTCCAAGATCACAGAACAATGAGAAAAGGGCATATTCCCCAATTTTCACTGTACCACAATCTTGTATTGGCAAAGCTGGTATATTTCAATCAGCTGATAATCCTCTGAACCAGCTCTACCAGAAGTCAGTGACTTTCTGTTCTGATGGAAAGTTGTGTTGTGTCTATATTATATATATATATATATATATATATATATATATATATATATATATATATATATATATGTGAGTGTGTGTGTGTGTGTGTGTGTGTGTATCTTCTAAGTTCAAAAAGACAACTTTGTATTGCCAACAGTTTGCCTATTTAACCACTTCAAAGGGAAATGATTTTTCATGAAATTGAAGTGTTTTTCTAACATTTACTACTTCCAGATATAGAAAGCCTGCTTTATTGCTAGACTTCCAGATATAAAAAGCCTACTTTATTGCTAGACAGAACTGCGGTGGTGGTGCTGCGGTAGCATTGTCGCCTCACAGCAAGACGTTGTCCTGTTCGATTCTCAGCTAAAGCGTCTTCTGTGTGGAGACATGCGTGAATGGGCGTACCTTCGTTGAAGGTTGTACGTCAGGGCTGGCAACTCGGTACGTAAAAATCTGCTGCCAATCATTAGCTGACCGGAGTTCCGCTGTGGCAACCCCTAACCGGGAAAAGCTGAAAGACACAACGACGACAACAAATTTATTGCTAGACAGACTCCAGCACTTTCTTCATTGCTCAGCTTCCAGATGATATAGCTAGCAGGCTGCTCTTCAGTTTGAATGCCTTGAGATGGCACTACCATGCAAGCCATCCTTTTATACTTTGTCCATCATTAACCCCCTTTTTCTCATTTTCTACATGGGGTCAGAGTGAAGTGTCACTCGTCACCTTGTGTCTCTATTCAATACCACTCTCCTGCGTTCTTCAACATTCAAGCCTGACTGTCACAGGTCTTCTCCCATACAATTCATCTACCTCTTGCTGGATGCCCTTGTTTCCTCTTGCCTTCTTCCTGTCTATGCCAAATCTTCTTCACCAGATTGTCTTTGGCTTTTCTGCACATGTGCTCAAACCACTGTAATCTGTTCTTTGACCTTTTCTGCAATTACAGCTACTTTGACTTGTGCTCTTATGTCCTCATTTCTTCATCTGTCCCACAATGTGCATCCTACCACTGGTTTCACTCACTTCATCAACTCTAGCTTCCTCAACTACTTTGCCTTTACTGCCCAGAATTCTGTACCGTACAATAGTACTGGATGCACCACTGTTTTGTACACCTTACCTTTCAGCTGCTCTGTCATTTGTCTGTCACATACTGGACCTAACACTCTATGCCAGCAGCCCCTCTGATTCTAGCTTTGACCTCTTCATTCAGAGTTTCCTTCTCCTCAACCACACCTCCCAGATACCTTAAGCATTTAACCTGTTCTGTTTTCCATTCTATCTCAATTCTCAGCTTCTTCTGATTCCCCCATTTGCTGCCATTACAGCTGTCTTAGCTGTATTTAATTTCATCCTGTGTGCCTTCAGTTTTGCATTCCGCTCTCCTATCTTTTGCTGAAGTTCCTCGTCAGAGTCTGCCTGTAATGCCATATCATCTGCATACAGCAACTTTGTTAATCAGTCCCCTCCAACCTGATTGCTAATGTAGTTCACCACCAGTATAAATGGCAGTGCGCTCAGAGCTGAACCCCGATGTTCACCCACTCCCACTGGGAAGCCCTCTGTAAGACTGAGCACTGTTCATACTTGACTCATTGGATCCTTGCACATAGCTTGCACTAATTCTACCAATGTTTCTGGGACTTCGAACCAATGCAGGACTTCCCAAATCAGTTTTCTGGGAACCATGTCAAATGCTTTCTCCAAATCTAGGAATGCCTAACTTGGAGTCTTTCCTCATCTGTAGATTTTTCTCAACTCTCTGTCTCACTGCGAACATCAGGTCAGTTGTGCTGCATCCTAATCTGAATCCAAACTGCTCATTTCTCATCTTACTTTCTTCTACTCTGAGTATTCACTTATTAATCACCCTCTCTAGTACTTTCATGCAATGTAACAGGAGTTTGATACCCCTGTACTGCCCACAACTGTGAATATCCCCTTTGTTCTTGAACACTGGCACTAGTATGCTTATTCTCCAATCATCTGGGGTACACCTTTCATTCCACACTACTATAAATACACTCGGGAGACATTTCTCCCCTATCTTACCCAACACATTTATCTTATCTGCTGTGACCTCATCTAAGCCTGCTGCTTTATCTGACTTCATTTTCCTTAGCGCTGTTCTTACTTATTCTACGGTGGGCTCATATCTCTTATTGTAGGCTTTTTCTAAGGCAATACAACTTCTGTGGGGTTTTCTTCATTTAGAATCTGCTGGAAGTATCCCTTCCATTTGACTTTGATGTCCTTTGGATTGGTGGGCAGGTTGTTTGCATCTGTTATGAAGAGTATCTGACTAACTTCTTTTATCTTTCTGTCTTTGCCTTGCAACCTTATATAGTTTCTCTGTGCCATCTACCAAGTCACTTTCTAGAAACTGGTACAGTGCCTCTGATGCCTTGTTCTTTGCTACTGCAACTCCTCTCTTATCCTCTTTGTTAGCCAACCAGTATTCATTCTTAACCTGGTCTGGCTTTTATCTCCCACTTTTTTCTGCACTCCTCCATTCTTTTGATTATATCTGGGACTCCTATATTCCACCACCAAGTTTCCTTATGAACCTGATTTCCATACCTGGCTCAGCCACATGTCTGCTCTGTAGTCCTCACACGTGGTGTTTTGAGGCACTGACATTCTTCCTCAACTCCACCTATTTCATCTTCATGAGGTACTAGACCCCTGATTAATTCCTTGAACTGTGTGCTTTCTCTCCAGTCAATTTCCAGGTCTTCATCCTGGTCTCTGTTGAGCTTAGAGCCTTCTCTGACCACTGCTTGCAGCTGATTGTTGCTTTGGTATATAACGTAAACTGTTTTGGAAACGTGAAGTTACTAATAGAGCTAGAGACCATGTGATCCTTTTGAGTTCATTAAATGCTCTTTCTACTTCAAGAGCCCATTGCATCTTTTTTCTCCCTCTCTCAGTTGACCATCAGCAGCCATCAGCTCCTCTCCTATCCACTCCTCATTCACCAGATCTACTGGATCTGCTTAAGCCACCCATCTAGCTCAATCTGACCCACATCCAGGGCTGATGCGGAGTGTGTGGCTGCTGACTCAGCACAGTATTGCTTCATGGAGAGTAGTATCAGCCTTAAGAGTATCACATACACTATCTTCCTGAGGTGCATATATGCTTCCATGAATTTGCAACCTCCTGACCAAGAAGTATGTCACTTGCAGACAGGAGACTACTCAGCACCTAATTGCTAGTGCAGCAAGCCTAGGCTGCTTCCCACCTTTCAGGGTGGGTGACCACTCACTTCCATCTTCCCACATCTGATACCTCCAACACCCATAGCACTACTCAAATCCAGGTAAT
This sequence comes from Protopterus annectens, assembly GCF_019279795.1. Lineage (NCBI taxonomy): Eukaryota > Metazoa > Chordata > Ceratodontiformes > Protopteridae > Protopterus > Protopterus annectens. Next base: position 997,860,957 of record NC_056731.1, on the reverse strand, counting down.
CTGGAGTGCAGCAAGGGTTTTATCCCTCTCCACCATGGGGAAAGATTAAGACATCACTAAATGTTAACAGTTTTCCATGGGATATGTCAAAAGTCAGG
>NC_056731.1:997820859-997853359 GCF_019279795.1 Protopterus annectens | reverse complement strand
GGCAAGAAGCAAGTGGAGGAAATTAAACCACTCTACTGGGAATTAATATATTATAAGGGAAAACTAAGAGTGGGAAGAAGCTAAGAAGCTGGGTGACCTGTAAGTCAAAGAATGTCTTCCATATCAGGGACTGGTGGCAGAATATAGACAGAGAGTGAGAAGGTGAGAGAGAGAGAGACAAGGAGAGAGAGAAGAATATCAAGTGAAAAACCAGCTTGGTAGGATTTTAATGAAACCAAGAACTGAATCAGAGCAGACCAAAAAGACTGGAAGGGAAGACTGCAACTATTAATTATAAAAGTTCAATTGGAGAACATTTGTATGGCCCCAAGCTATGCTACAAAGTCTATAAGGTTTAGGATATCTGCATGGAAATGTTTAAACATGTACTTTTCTAGCCCAAGCAGGCTTCAAAGGATATTTCTCAAACTGAGATGTGAAAGGAATGAACAAGAATATTGGAAACATATTTTCTAAAATGTATGGAGTTATTGGTGGTTAATAACTCCCTACAGATTGTTCTGACAGCGTTGTTGGGAAACGTAGTATACTATGGGGATGATGGCAATGAGATGGTGCTTATATTTGGAACTGTTGAGGCATAAGAAGTCCATATTAAGTTTAAGGTTATTAGCAGCCAAAAAAGGCAATTAACATGAACATGAAAATCAAGATTAAACCAATTGTAAATGAAGTGCTGAATATTACAAATGACATAAAAGATACAGAGTGAGAGTAATGATAAAAATGCATGATGCAATTTTTGTAAAAATGAACGATATTCTTGGGAATAATATATACAAAATTATACTTAGACAACTAAAATAACCAGGCTGAAAAGAACTGAAAATGTAGGAGTATGTTCCAATGCACCCGAATAAAAGAGCAAGTGATGGAACCTGTATATATAATGCATGGTTAGGGTAATGCAAAGTGTTACTAATGTCCTCATATGGATATATTTACTTATTTATATGGGTGTACTGACTTTGGTCAACATTCACAACATGGACTAAAAAACTAAAAGGGCATTTAAGTTCAGATTAATGGAACATGCTAGGGACATTATTAATAAGAAAGAGGAAAGCTCTGTGGCTATGCATTTTAAAAAATGTCATGATAGTAAAAATGAGGGGCTTCAAGGTACAGTTTTGGAAAAAAATAAGCTTATCTTGTTTTGATACTTATATTAAATATTATTTCTTATCTAAGGAAGCCACTTATATTTTAAAATTTAATACGTTATACCCTCATGGGTTAAATGAAGAATTCAACCGGAGAGTGTTAATTTAATTGTTTTTATTTTTTGATTGTAACTAATTGTTTAATTTGTATTTGACTAATATATATAGTTTGTGTATTTTGTAAGTTCTTTACTCCTTGAAGGCTTAGGCTGAGACGTCAGAGGAATAAAGTGTGTTTTTATTTCATTTGTGGATTACTTTGTGGTCGTTTTTCCTTTTGAAGTGTGTTGCTTCATATGGACTAAAAAAGTGTCAGCATTGCAAATACTGCCTTGCTTCCATATGCATTCCAAGCAAAAGCCTCAGATCAAGCAAAATTAAAAGTAAAAAATTGATAAAAAGCATTTTTTTATTTTGCAGGAGGACAAGTACTCCACACCTACATACCTCCCATACACACCCCCTGATAATTTTATATAGTAACTCCAAAAGGGAAACAGCATATTTACCATCCCTGAGAAATGTACAGTCTTGGAAACATCAACCATGTGTGTAGTTGACCAAATTTTTTCAATTAAACAGATATCAACCAAACACAGAGTTGACTAACTTCATATATATATATTTTTTTGAAGAAACATATACATATGCCTGTATTGTTAAATGGGCTACCCAGTTGGGTTGATGCTCATGGTTAGAAAAAGTAAATGTTCAGAGTCACATGGTAAGCAAATGGAGAATGAACATTATTACAGTATGCAGACTGAGTCAGTCGTTACAGTTAAATACTTTGCATTCTTCAAAGAATTCATGCTAATTCAGTATCCATAATTCTGTCAATATTCTAACTAAAGAATCACAATAATTAAAATGTCACTTAATATTAGTCTTTATGTCTTGTGGTTAGTGATTGATAGCTAAAATTAATGACTGCTGCCCTGCCATGCTTAACTTGTTTAACTCCCCCTCCCAAAAAAAATTAATAGGTGCATTACTGTAGCAATCTAAATGCTGATGATAAAGGTGTAGACATGGAAATATGATACCTACAAAATATAAGCTTTTCTGATAAGATTATATATCTTCAGATGACTCTTTACTGTTTTAATTACTGGTTTATGTTTGCCCAGCTGTGACATGTCCTAAAAACAACTTAAATCCCATCTTAGCTTCATATATGCTAATTATAATTTAGTATCTTAACTTTTCAACACTGCATTGTATTGTAGTGTTAAGACACCACAGACAAAGTAATGGTGGTTTCACTGCTATATTGCTACGTTTAATCACAGGTAAGTGTTATTTATTTATTTTTTCACTCAGTTTGCCCACTGGGCATAAGTGCCTGTTTTAAAGAAGTGACTTTGGAGTTTAGTGTCACTCATTCTGCCTACAGTAATTGCTGGAAACAGAGAACTGAAGCATATGGAGTTCATTTTCTGACCATAGGCTAATGTACGTGACTTACAATGTGTAATTAGCTGGAATTGTTACTACTTATCTAAAGAGAAGCAACATGAGTGCCTTATACATTTATCATGCTTAACAGAATACCACCAGAATAAGGTAAATTCATCCTTTGCTCTACAGAATGTATTTTGCTAAGCAGTAGGTATTTGCTTTTTTATTAAAGTGGACTCAGGCGGGCATGTTCTAATTGTTCATATGTCATAGCTTATTGATGTTTATCAGAATCTTATCTACTTATGTGCTTCACATTTTGCAGAGTACATTGTCTGATATCATTTGTTAGAAGCATCTATCATTTAATTTTATGTATGAAGTTCAGATTATATTGTTTGTCATCTAAGTGGTTTTGTTTTGAATTAAACAAATGATCATATGCTCAATCATATTTTATGTTGTATCATGTGTGTTAAAAATAAACCTTTGCTTTCTGATGTCTACATCTGTTGTAATGCATTGTTTTCTTTCCTGACCGTAAGTGAGCATGTAATTTCTAGAGTAATAAAAGTATACAGTTGAAGATGAGACGATTTTACTCATTAAAATCACTGTGGCACAAGCAGAAAAATACAGTTAAATGTAACATTACTATTCAAACTAATATATTCATGCAACATAAACAGGGTGTCTCACATAAGATTATAATGGCCATATCATATAATTAATAAAGAATGCATAAGACTTGTGTAGTTATGACAAAATGCTCCTTATCATGAAGTTAGGCTTTACTTTACATTAGAGTGATTATTTCTTACCTTATAATAAACCGGCTGCAAAAGATACAATGTTTAGATATGTACAGTGCATAAAGGGTCCTATTGTAAGACAAAACATAACTGCATTGTCTATGTAATGCACTTTACTTATAAATGTAAGTTTGGACTTACAGCAGATTTAAGCAGATAAGACCTGATTTCAGAAAACAAATAGAAACATTGATAGTAAGAAATTCTTCTTGAAAACATTATTTGTAATAAAGACTTCATGCAGGATGTTTTATAAACTGTCTTTTGGTTGAAAGAGGTATATAAACTCTCCAGGGCAAGAAGTATAATGAAATATCTAAAAAGGACTTACTCCCATGTTAAAACGTGAGGAATACAGTTTTTTGAGTCTTGTTTTTTATAGACATAAAGAATAAGACCAGGAGATCCAATAAAGTCCATGTAGGCTCTGTGTAGGGCCTACATGTAATGTATCTGTGTGCAAGGCCATGGTTCTCCCTCGACAGTGCACCATACATATTAATTATGGTGCACATCTAAGGGAGGTCACAGCAACACGAATATTGAATCCATGTAAGACTGACAGCACACCCTTATACCTTTCTGCCCATTAACCCTGACCAAAAATATCAATAAATTGGATTTATTTTATTTATTTATTGTACATTTATGTGCTTGTTTGCACAGTGCAGTACGTTGTTTAGCTATGCTTAGGTTTACGCACATATACATTATACATCTTAGACATTTAAAAATAGAAACCGGATGCATTCAATGTTAATATTTAATGTTTTTTTCTGCTTGTTTGCATGGTGCACCATGTTACTTAGCTATACTTAGCTTTGTGACCCATTCATCAGAGAACATGTGCCAGACATCTAAAATTGAAACTGGATGCATTCAATTTGAATTTTTAAATATTTTATTTTGTACTTTGCGTGATGCACTGTGTTATTTAACTATGCTTAGCACTGTGCATGCATGCAATACACCTCTGCTACACAGCTAAAAATAGAATCTGGATACATTCAGTTGTAGTTCTGCAATGTTTAGCAGTGCGCAAACCCACGCAGCAAAGATGAGCTATGCTGACAGGCATCTTTGCAGTATATCTGAAGATATACAAGTTCCCTTCACTATCTGAGTGGCCAGATAGCTTGAGTCATGAACTCCAGTGTAGTTGGTCCTAGTTTTGAGTCCTAACCAGGAATACCTTTTCCATATAGTGCTGTGTCAGGTGACTCAAAGATTGGTTGACTTTAAATTAAATAGCTGTTACATTTAGAAAAGGTGTGCATTGCTAAGCATCACACAAAAATGGCCAATGGTCATTTCACGTTTGAGTATTGCTAAGCTTTGCTTAAACATGGGCTGTGTGAGTTTGCATGATGCTAAGCTATACGGTGCTTTTTTGAAAGTTACAGTAGGACATGTAAGGATGGGAATTCAGCCTATTTAAAGGCCAATAGGTGGGAATTTCATATCATTCCTTGGAACCTGACCTTGACTGTGGGTATGGCTGCAGGTGTTGGTGAAGGAGTGCACTTTAGGGCACAAAAGTGGGGTGTGCAGTAGTCCAGGGTTTTCACTGGACTTCTGATAGCATGCTATGAATCGGCTATTGCAAGGTTACTACCAGGGCTCAGAGTGTAAATCTGAGGCCTGGGATAGGATGGCCAGGGACCTAACCAGTGGTATAAATATTGGTTTCCTTCTCTTACTGCAGCTGTAAAAGAAAGGGATTGCAATGTCCCATCCCATGCAAGGTGTTTAGCCAGGATGAGGCAAACATGTGGTATGCAACAAAATTAATAAAGTAATAACTGTAATGCATAACTTAATACAATAAAGTAAATACAGATATTGCAGTCTTAACAGTAATGTATGAAATACCTGGGATATCATACATTTTTATTAATGTGTCAGTGCATATCTGAACTGGTAAAGCAAATAAGCATGAAGTACTGTGTAGCCTAGCTTACAACCATCAATTAATGCTGTGGTCTACCCAGATTAATAGTAAATGTTGTGGTCTACTTGTTATTTCAAATATGCTATAGATTGCACTCAATAAATGAATAGGGTAAACGTGCAAGTTAACAGAAGTCCTAGACAGCTATCTATGTGTGTAAATTTCAGATTTGAAGCAACGGTAATCAATAAAATGTAAAAGGAGATGGGAGTTCTGATAATGTTCAGTATTCTTGTAGTCACTGCTTGTGAGTTTTAATCCCACAGCAGACAAGTGAGAAATGTCCAGCTGCCAATAATGTTTCACTATATGTCATAAATAAATGCTGTGCAATACCCAGATTAAGCTTGAATGTTGTTTTCTGCTCATTTTGTCTGATATATGCTATAGGTCATAATCAATAAATAAACAGGGTAAATGTGTAAAGTAATGCAACTCCTACACAGGTATGCAGGTGTGCAAATGCAAGATTTGACACAACCTGAATCAATAAATGTTTACAAAGGAGATGATGGTCTCAATTTATTTTTTAAAATAAAACATTCAGTATTCTTGTAGTCACTGCTTGTGGGTTCTACTCCCACAGCGGACAACTGAGAAATGTCCAGCTGTCAAGTGTAATCAGTGTACATGAACATACCTCTCAACTGTCATGATTTTTGCTGACTGTAATCAATATTGATCCATATGTCTAGCCTCTGATTTGCAGTTATATGACATCACTAGAAATGCAATTTAATGGCAAATCTGTTATCAGAATACCTTGCTACTATTGTATTAGCACATTATGTAAGAATATTCCCTGTCATTGTGCCTTTGTACCACCATTATGTATGGATTGGCCCATAATGTCAAATGCTAAAAGGCTGAGAGCTATGTACGTGGATCATATATACAATATAAGCAGTGTTCTCACAAGTGAAATATAACATATCTAGACGTATGTAGTTGTAGTCTGTGTAGTTATAGTATCTGTGATGTTACTAATGTTCTTTTTTCTCTCATCCCATCCCTTCTCTGCTTTTATTTGTTAAATATATTTATTATCATTTGATATCACATTTATAACCTCTTATGCTGGCCTTGTGTATAATTTAATATTGCTTTGCTGTTGAACTTTAATTTACATTATTTATTGTGGTGTTCCTCATTATATCATGTTCAATTTGTTTCCATTATTCATTATTGTTTTCTCTTTCGTTATTAACTGAATTTGTTTGGGTTATGTTTATTTTTCCTTTGTGTTTATATTTCATTTACCATAGTGTGACAAGGTAGGCCATTTCCTGGTGATCCACCTACCTTGGCTCCCCTGGCCGAGGCACTAGAGCCCAGCACGTCTGGCCCACAGCCTGGTAGCACCCCCTCTGCTGCCCTTCCACTATCTGCTCCATTGGGTAGTTCTGCCCCACAGTCTGGGTCTGTGGCCCTCTCAGAGTGGAGTTGGAGGGGATGCCTTCAACTCCCAAGAGCAACTGCCAGGCTTGGTGCATAGGATTGTGAACTGAACTGCTAACAGCATGCTGTCCATTCTGGTAGGGCAGTCTCACCCCAAGGTGTTTACCCTACTCTTGTATCCCACAACAGCCCTGTCTGCTGTCTTTGTCTTGTGTGTCTGCAAATGCTTCCTCACCTTCCCAACTTGCCTTCCTCACACATACTATGTCCCTTCCCAGAGATTCCACTCTGTCCTTAAAAAAAAAAAAAAAAAAAAAAAAAGGACACCTGTAAAGTTATTTTCCCATACATAGCTCTCCATTTCATACAAGTCAACTGGACACACTTAATTTGGTCCAATTGGCTTGAGAACACATTTATGTTGTCATCACCCCCTCTCTGGGGGGTGACTGTCCAAATTCAGCTAAAAATATTTTCAAATGCACAGTTATTGTTGTTGAAGAAATGGATAGCTATGGTGCTTTCCTACACCCTTCCTTCACATACCTACCCACCTCTCACTATGATTTTCTTCCTGCTTGTGCTGAATTTCAACACTCCTATTGCCCTAATTTTTCATTTTTTTAAGGATGTTTGCATGATGCGCAGCATTGCTAATCTAGGCTAAATGTCAATATATTGATATATGTATTTGAAAACATAATAATCACATTCAAAATGTACACCTGCACCCTATTTCAAACACAGTACCACTTCACTTGAAGAGCAGTGAATCACCTACCAAGCCACACTTCCAGTTAATGAACATGTGCTTGAAGCAAAAAATATTGTCATTTTCTTGTCATTAAGTGTGTTTACGCAACGCACCTCATTGCACAAATCTGCTAAAGGATTAATGGAAAAATAGGAGTGTAACTGGGACTTTGGTAGAGAAATCCATCACTATAAAGACATACACATAATAATAAATGTGAGGTATGTAACAGCAGGTAACTCTGAAATTAAATCTACAACATGTAAAATACACCTGCTAAAATGTTAATGGAAAAATAGGGTTCCTATTGGAACTACAAAAAATTAAAATCCCGAACCCTCAGATGAGCAAAAACATAGGTAATTGAAATTGATATTGTGAGATCGCACTACAGTGAAGATCAGAAACTTTGCCCCTTCCTCACTGTAGTGCAATCTCGGAGTTGGAATATATTTTTAAGGGGGGTGTGGGAGGGCACAGCCCCCCACAATAGCGATTTCAATTACCTGCGTTTACGCTCATCCGAGCATTTGAGATTTTAATTTTTCGTTGTTTTAATATAGACCCAAAAAATAGGGGGTAACTGGGACTCTATAAAGCCATACACATAATAATAGATGTCAGTGAGGTATGTAACAGCTAATAACTGTGAAATTATATCTACAATATGTAAAAATACACTTACTATAACAGTGCCTCTGTAGCTCAATCTGTTAAATGCTTTTAAATCATTATTTTTTGGCCCACATGGTCCTGGGTTCAAATACAGCTGTGTCTAGCATTTAAAATACATGTATGTGGACATCACCATTATAAACTGTTATATGTCTGACTGTCTCAAACAATTTATCCATCAAAACAGCGAAGATGGAATGTCTGCTACTAAATAATGGAAGTCAAAGGCCTACAGATAGGTCTAATTAAAATGTGGTCTTATTACAACACTAGAAAGTGCATAGAATGTCAGGTCATGTATTAGCATGAATTTCCAGAGGATTTCAAAGTATGTAATTCAAATGGGGCCCAGTAATATCAGACTGCAGCCCACAATGATTTGCTAGTGATATTATAGATGACCACAGCTTCACAAGTAACATACATATATGGAGGTTGTGTTAGATGCAAGGGTTGCCAGCATGCACATTACAAATGACTACTTAGAATCGATTATCAGAAATGTCAATTATCAGAACCAGCCTTCCAAAGTTTTCGGGTAGGAAAAATCAAAGAGTCCGAATATGTAAACAGTATATGATTTCACCTGAGCACATTTTTTGAGCTTGTAGCCAGCTTATGTGTGAAAAATATTCTTTGTTGTCCACTGGAATCACTAAATGGTGAAAAGCATATTCCTGCATGCAGAAAAAAAACAAGATTTTATTTTTTTTATCCAGTTCATTTATATGTTTGATTATTTGAATTACCCTAGGTCCCAATTAGTTTGGATAATTGACTGTCTACTGTACCATGACATAACACATGACTTGACAGTTGTTCAACTGCTTGACCTAATGATTGTTCTAGGACACAGCAAACATGTTGTCTTTTACTCTGCTGATACCACCTTTGGCTAACATACTTAACTTAAACACATACCTTAATTTACAGTGGGATGGGCTCTGGCTGTACATCAAGGCTGCCACAGTTCCCACACTTACTCAAGTGTTGTTGTCCTGCAAAGTCTTTGCCCTCTCTGCCTATGCCTATTGCCTGCAGCAGCAGCAAATTCAGCTTGTAGGACACACATCTGTGTGTAAAAAGTATTTGCTGCAAACATTCTCTCTATGATGACATAGTATCTTTACATCAGTAATTACCACCCCCACATATGAGAAAAGGAGTGGAATTGACACTAATGCCTTATGTCTTGTTGAGTAATTGCATGGGATTGGCTGATTATATGGCAAATCAGCTGTGTAGGCTGCATCTTGCATTTTGGAAGCAGAGATTGGTTCAGAGGCAATCACCTGCTAATGAGCACCATCTTACAAAGTCAAACATCTAAGCTAGGGGAACCAGTTAGTTTGTATCATTCATTCATTCACACAGTACCTACATAGCAGTATCTTTCAACAGAGGAGTATTGTACTCCATCATGTATGTAACTATTTTGTTTCCAACATGATGCATATGTTTGAATATACTTGGGGGGAATGGGGATTACATCTGTAAGCCTTTCTAGAACTGTACTGATGACATATCATTCATCTACAGATGTATTACATGTGCAGAGGATGTAAAGTACAGCAAGGGAATAATGCTGTGGGATAACTAGGTACACAGGTTTGCTGGATACTTCCTTTGATTGCTGTAATAGTACACTGCTATTTGTTTAGCAATGTTGTTTTTATATATTATAAGGGAGGGAGGTTCTTGCTATGGAGCACACATTAATGGACTCCTGTGTTGGGTGTGTGAGCATATGTAAGTATCTGTCATGGTACAAACAGGAATAGGTGATTATTGCTACTATCCTAGTTGTGTCCAGACCCTTTTTATGTTTGTTACACTGTTGCATATGAGATGTGTAATCAAGCTGTTAATACTGATAGACTTCCTTTATTGCTGTATCTTAACATACTGCACTCCCATGTAGGTGTTCCTCACGTGTTCTCATTTATTTGTATTTCAGGAAATATGCATGCAAGATGCACAGTGCCTTTTACTGAGGCAGAAAAACCTTGAGACCTTGTGCCCACACCACCAAGTCCTGCTGTCCATAGGGAGGGCAAAAGGCAAGAGCACACAGCATTGTGGGATGAACTGGTCCATAATATTAATGCCGTTTGTCACCAGAACAGGACATATGAGCAGGTGTGACACTGTGCCACTGACATGATCAACTCAGCATGCAGATGTGCAGCAGATGTGGCCAGGGATCATGGAGTCAACTGGTGGTAGGCCTGTGGTAGAACAACCTCTGTCAGCCACAGAGGAATTCCTGAAGAACCTTGCAACACAGGACAGCTCCCAGGCATCCATCACCCAATATGCTATGGATGTGGGTGCCACCATTTCCACTCAAGAGGAGCATCTAGCTATGCTTAGTTGGATCAACAATGGAATACTGTAGCATCCAGTGTGTCAGGGTGTACATAGTTTTACATGGGTGTCAGGTGTTTTATGGTGGACGGAAGGAGGTTAACTGAAATTTTAAACTGATAACACAGATTGTGATCAACATACCTGTTAACATAGCAGCTACTGTAAATGTGAGAAATGTGGACGTATTACCCCTGTTATACTGTAACATGCAGTGCTGTTTACATTACCTCTCCCTCAAATTTTTATATGACCATCAGGAATAGGAAGAGGCCATGCTCCTGTTGCTGGTATACACAAAACTGTTTTGTCAGAGATGTATATTTAGTTCAATGTATTCACTAAAGTGTTATCTCAGGCCTGCTGGCTGGATTGATGTATTGTCTGCATGACTGCCAACTGTACAGATATTTTCTGACTGTATACAGTTTAGACTCATATCTATGCCTTCTAAGTGTGACCACAGTGATTGATTTGACAGTATTGTCAGGACATTACAAACTGCCATAACTAACAACTGTGCAGAGTTTTGCCGAAAGTCAAGACTGTAAATCATTTATGTTAGCTTTTATTTGCAAATAATTACAGATTTGGGTTAGAAAATAATGTCCTTATGTCCTACTGTATGAGGTTAGGGGTTATACAAGTGTGTAATAGTGCCAGCATTGTATACAGCTTAACATATAGTGCAACATTGCTTTTCCCTTTTTGTCACAGATGATGGGTGGTGGGGTTGGTCTCTGTCCCCTTCACAATCTGATGTCATTGTCTCTTCAAACTCCAAAGATGATGTTTGCCAAAGTGAGGTACAGCTGGGGTCACAAGGTCTGAATCTGACACAGAGGTTGGCATCCCACATCCACCCTCTATCACCATACATAACCAGCATGCCTACACATACCCAGTCTCCTGTGGCACAGATATTGGACAGCCGGAGGGTGGGGACATTGAACAGGGAAGTGCGGCTACTGTGGCTGCATTGACTGTCGACATTGGTCATGGCCAAACAGTTGGTGAGGTTCCACACAGGTGGACTGATAGGGGTGCTTGTAGGAGGCCTGCTATCCCTCCACCACTTGTTGCAGGTGTCTCATCATGTGTCACTCAGCATATGTTTAGGGCTATCATGGAGGCAGAGGCACATTCTGAAAGGAACTCCTGATGAATGCTCATGGTTATGGCTGCAGCACAGTCTCACATCTTTGACTGCCTCCACTGTGTTGCTGATACCTTGGAATGGTTGACTGATGCAGCAGAAAGACGTTGGTCTGAGACAGATCGCACACTGTCTTGGAATGCACATTGCCTGTGATGGAATGTCTGGTTGGAATTGAGCATCGGCCTCGTGGATGTAGGTCAGCAACTATGTCTACTGAGAGTCAACGTGGCCATGCACAATCACGCTTCTGTAGTGGCAGTACAGTCATCGCTACAGAGGGTAGTATGTTGTCCATACCAAGACATGGCAGGCCATGGGCTCATGGTCCAAGCATTCCTGTGGAGGACATATTTTCAGACAGTAGTCACCCTTGGGTAGTAGCACAGCATCTGATCTTGAGCATGGAGGTGCCAGTAGAACTCCTGGTAGAGCCAGTTCACATGTTCAGGGGCAGAGATGGTGAACTGTTAGCTCTATCATGCACGGCTCACAGCTGTCCAACATACAGACATGTAGGGCTACCACTGAGCTTAGCTGTGTTCATGCAGACACAAACACCACTGTCACATTCAGGTCACCTACAGACACACATGCATGCCACATTTCCATGGCCCATCTTGCCTGCTTCCCTTTCTGAGGCACACATGCTTGCCAACCTACTGGGTCAGCTCCTGCACCCCCACACAATACCCTGTGCAAGTCCTGATACCTGTGCTACATCCTTATCTTTCTCATGGATGCAGACTAATAAATTTGTGTGTCAGATGCACAGGGTGACTGTCTACTTTAATGTGAATTAGTTTCACCCATTGCTGCTGTTGGCATGCTACTTGTACTGGTCATTTACAGATATTGTCCATTGCCATTTATAATGAGTATACCATAATAACGTGTGTACATTGCCATAGATACTGTTGTAATGGCTGTGTAGTCACACAATGAAAGGTGTCTCATGGAAATGTTTACATTTTACTTTCAGGATTGTGTAGGACACACCTATTGCTACACATCTACAATCAAACCATCAGAGCATTAGATTTTATGTGAGCACAGAAGAAAAATGTCATCAGAAAGTTAAAACAGTACAGGTTCATGGGTTTATAGGTTCATATGTGTTTAATAGGCTAACAAACATAAGGGCTTCTTTAAGCCTAGCCACACATCCCTAACCTCTGACAAGGTCTGATACCCTGGATAAGTGTAAGCAGGGTTTTGAGAGCTGAAACATCTACAGGCCAGGGCGTACCCGTGTCGATTAGAGACATTGGTTGTAAACCAGGTATGATTGTCCTGTTCCTCATCCAATTGTTTAACTTATACTTGATTTGTGTTAGGGCAGAACTCTGCTTCTCATGGATGGTGAGCCTGTTCCATATAGGGTGTAGTGTCTGGGTTGCATACCTGTCTCTCCAGCATGTCCTGTTTATACCACAGGCAAGGTGTAGGTCTGTAGAACAGGTAATTCTGGTGCTAGTTGTTTCATGGATTTGCAAGTGGTCCACACTGGGGTCTGACACCACCCTGTATCGGGGTCCTATACCTACCCTGAAAAGCTTGTAGGAGACCGACTACATGGATAGGGCCTTGATGCAGTCTGCATAGGACATTACGTACACTGTGTAGGTGTTTAGTGAGGAACCTCTGTGGATGTTACACAGTTGTCAGATATGCCTAGTTAGTTACGTACTAAAGGTGGCATTGCACTCAATGATAGGTCAGATGAATACCGAACAAAGTAGAACAATGACTTTCTTGGATTTACATGCCATACCTTTGTTTAAGGGTTGCACAACATAGAATGATTTCCAAAGTATTACAGACAAGTGACAGTCAAAGCCTAGATCACTATCTGTGTGTCCATAAGTCCCTGACTTCAACTGTTGGAATTGTGCTGTCAATACGATAGTTACCAGGAGTGGATGACTTCCCAAATGATAGTATTGTGTAATTCTTGGCAATTAGTGTTAGTCCATGGCTCTGACAACAACTGTATGTCTATGTCAGCCCTTCCTGGATAATATTTGTGTCAGCGTGGGAGTCAATGACAGCTCCTAATTTGCAATCATCAGCAAATTTAGTCAGCCAGAGACCACTGCCAATGTCTGTGACTGCAGAGAAGTAAATGCCTAATATGAGCAGTGTGAGGAATGATTTGTGAGTGAGTCCACTGGTGACTGGACTCATTGTAGAGGTGGACTCCCCAATGCTAACTTCCTGGATCCTGTCAGCCACTTGGCTATCCACTGGCTGCCATATTAGTTTTACCTAACCTCTTGAGTTTGTCAACAATGCCTGATGGGGTTAAAGTGTCAAATGCCTTTTCAGGCCATGGTAGGTGGACTGAATCATATTTCACCCATCCATCGCTTTGGTTACCTTCTCAAATAGGTCCACAAAGTAGGGTAGACATGATCGTCCCATAATGAAACCGAACTGGGTTTGGTCCAGTGTCTGTAGGTTTACTACATCTCTTTTTCCAAGATAATTCTTTCCATGGCTTTACATAGCAGACTACTGAGACTTACATAGCAGAAGACTACTGAGACTTCTAAGTCTGTAGTCTCCAGGGTCTGTAGATGGAACACCTTTGTGCAGAGGGATGACCGTTGCTTTTCTCTATTCAGGAAGCTTGATGCCTGTTTACTGGCTACAGTGAAATACTAATTCCAGAGGCTCGGAAAGGTCACGTTTTATGCTATATAGAAGGCATGTTGGGATACTGTGTAGGCTCATAGATGCAGTGTACTTGGTCTTAGAGACAGCATTAAGGACCTGATCCCAAGTGATAGTAGGGGTACTTATTTTTGATGGTATCTCCTGTGGGAAAGTTGAGGGGGAGAGAGGGGTAAAGTTGGGGCCCAATTTATGAGTCAGGAAGTTTGCTATATCACCTGCTTCATTATAGGTGGTTCCAGTTACAATGATGTATGCACACAATTGTGTCTTACCTTTGCAGTTGTGGACATAGCTAAAGTATGCTTTGAGGTTGTCCTTGGCCTGGGAGCCTGAACTTACATCTGGCTGTTGTAGACTTCATTTGTTCTCTAATATGAGTTTTCTGGGCCATAGACGGGGACCTACAGCTTGCATGGATGTAGCACTGGATTTCACCCATTGTGATTTGAACCAGTTGCAGTTCAAGTGCATTTTCCTGTTTGACCAGCCTTATTTAGTTTTGATGTACATAGAGGCACCTCCACCTTTAGTCCCTACCTGTGAAGTAGCTGGTCTGTGTGGAAGGCATAATAACCTTGCACTGTTGTTGTGCTCTCCAAAGCTTTAAGTCATGTGTCAGTGACTGCACAGACATCTTTCCAAGAGCTCAAATAGTATCTGTAAGTGTAGTCTAGGAGATGTGCCACAGGTCATGTACTCCCACATGGACTATGACTGGGTCATATCATGGGATCATAGGAACTTAGGTCTTATGATCCCATGATATGACCCAGTCATAGTCCATGTGGGAGTACATGACCTGTGACTCACTCAATACACCTTATCTTGGTATGTGACAGTAAGACACAAGATTCGACTCCCAGAGATTACCACACCTTTGGAATTGACTCCCACTTCATGTTCACACCTTTGAAGTAAGATTTGACTCCCAGAGATTACCACACCTTTGGAATCGACTCCCACTTCATGTCAAACAGAGCACTACATTGGTTCTCTTCAAATGCAATCTGGATGATGGGATGTATAACTGTAAATTCACTCCAGGGGGTTGTACCTGTGTCTTTCTTGGACGGGGGCAATTGTTGTTGATCATATAAATAATGGTAGAACTTGGCTAGGCTTATAAGGCCCCTAGGATGACGAAGTGGGAGTCAATTCCAAAGGTGTGGTAACCTCTGGGAGTCAAATCTGACCTATAGCATGTTGTCTTACTGTCACATACCAAGTTAAGGTGCATAGAGTGAGTAATTTGTGTACCATTTGATTTGCAGATATGCAGCATTTCCAACAAAGCCTGGTCACAGATTGCCTTATATGCAAGACATGGATCTCTTCTGAGTAATCTGCATGAAACAGAATAAAGTGTCAGTGATTTCAGATCATCCACATAGGAAAGATGCTGAAAACCTTAAATTATCCTTGTGAGGAATCTTTGTTGTCTCTCCAATTGCTGCAGGTTCTTGCAAAGGTGCATAACAAAAGAAACATTGTATTCCATTATTGGCCTGATGAGGGGAGAATACAGAGAGGTTATAATTACTTTTACTCTTCTGGGTGTAGTGGCCTTACTTATGACATGAGCAATATAGAAAGCCCTTTTTACCAAAGTGGAGACACCATGAGCAAAGGTAACGTTACTGTCAGCCTGTGTGACCAGGTATCTCAGGAGTGAGTGCATAAGTAGGGTGTTTGTATTGATATGTGAGACAGCTGGAACATCACACTTACCGACAGGGATTTTAATACAGTTTTGTTGCATTGAGGTTAAGGCCATGGGTTTGGCATCAATCATTTGTGTGTGTAAGACCCACTTGTAGGATGTTGTCATCATCTGGAGCTTCTATGACCACATCTAGGTTTACAGTCATCAGCAAACTTTGTCAGCCACAGACCTTTAACTTTAGCTTGTACATTGGATAATTACATTCCAAACAATAGAGGTGCCAGGACAGATCCCTGTAGAACAACACTGGTTATAGGTGTGCTGTTACAGGTGGATTCTACTATTTTCACTTTATGGATTCTATCAGTGAGCCAGTTAGCAACCAATCTAATTATATAAGAGTTGAAACCTAGCCAGGAGACTGTCGATGATGCCTGAGTGGGGGGATAGTGTCAGGTGCCTTGGCTACATCTAGGCTGGCTGTATGCGTAGATTTCCCATTATCCAGGTCCTTAGTGACTGTCTTGAAGAAGTCCACACTGTTTCACAGGCATTATTTCCCTTTGACAAATTAAAACTGACTAGGGGCAGCTGTTTGGACCTTAACTATATCTTTGTTGAAAAGGTCAATAATGATTCACTCCATGGCCTTGCAGATCAGGCTAGTCAGGCTAATAGATCTATATTTCCCAAGGGCACCACCTTTGTGCTAGGGAATAATGGTTGCTGTTTTCCATTCATCTGTGACAAAGCCAGTGCTTAGACTACATTTGAAAGGCGTACCCAATGGTGTTGCTAATTCCAGTTGGAGGCCATGTAGGACACAGCCTAGGATGTTATCAGGCCCCGTAGATGCTGTGTGTTCGGCCTTAGAGAGGGCATTTATGACTTGCTCTTTAGAGATACAAGGTAGGGGACAGGTGGTATATGTATGTCATGGGGTACATGTGAAGGGAACAGGGGGGTGAGGTATTCACAGAACCTGTCAGTTGGTGAGCTATGTCCAAAGGCTCAGTATATGTGCTATAATTAACTACCAGTTCAGCACTGATCTGCCCCTGTCCTTTTAGGTGACAGATGTAACTAAATAACACCTTTTTTGTCCTTTGTGGGGAAAGCTAATTTGAATTCTTAGTTTGCTTGTGAGGACTTCACAAGAACTCTTATTAGCTTGTTTAAGCTGAGTAGGGAGCATTTCCAGTGTGGGACTTACTCCCTCTTAGTCTTAAACAGTTATTTTTTTTCCTGTTATTGTAAAGCCTGCTAATGGCAGTTGTCCACTACTCAGGTTTGCTCTTCCTTGCAGAGCTTGTTTTGATCCTATAAAGTACAGCCGAGTCAATGCAGTCAAATAGGTGTTTGTATAACACATTGGTTTAGACCTGGCCATAGTTGCCAGTTCCATCTGGGGGGGGGAGGGGTGCAGTACAGCTATTTATATCATCCTGTAAGAGGTAATTATGTGATTTGGAGAAGTGTTCATTTGATGGTTTGGGGGGGGGGGGGTAGCATGTGATGCTTAGTTCACATGTTACTGACTTGTGGTCAGATCTCACTAGGGAAGACCTCATAGTGGGGGTGCTAGAGTGGCACCCCATATTGGTAAGCACCAGATCCAGGATGCTGGCACTCCTTGTGGGGGGTGTCAATCAGCAGGTCTAGAATGAACCAAGTCAAGGAACCTTTCGGCAAATGAGATACACCATGTATAATTTACTCAGTCAATGGATGTGTATTGAAAGTCGCCCAAAGCCAGGGTGTTTAGATTTATCTTGATAGGCTCAAGTAGATCCAAATAGGCAGAGTGGTTGTCCTGATTCACAGAAGGGATTATGTCACTGGCAATGACTTGAATAGGTGTCCTATCAACAGTTAATTGCAGCTAAAGTATCCCGAGGGAATCCTAATGTGCAACCATTCTGGGTGTGTATTCATCTGTAATGACTATGGAAACACCACCTCCTTAAATTTTCACACTTTTGGTTTGAACTTGTGGAAGGAGATGTAGGCCGATACGGTTGGGGTGCTCCCCACAGCTGTGAACCAAGGTCACTACGAATGCACAAATGTTTAACTCTTCCAATGTGAGGATTGCTTTCAGTGAGTGCAGTTTAATTTTAAGACACCTAGCATTTAGCAGGATAAGCTTGAGATTGTTGTAATATGGAGTTTTCATGCCTGTGTTTTCTCCTTGAGACACTGCTTAAAAGGTCACTTATGGGGATGGCAAGGGCCTTGGCCAGTAGTCGAAATCTCAGGGGTGACAGATGAAGACCATGTCTAGCAAAGCATCGGGGTCTGCTGATCATGTCATCCCAGACAGACAGATACTGTAACCCCTTAGAATGACATCAGAAACTAAGGTAATTATTGACGTCAATCATTTTCCATTTGTATTGAGGCATCATCCTAGATGAAGGTAAAATGCAGCTTAAGGCTAGGGGCATACATGCCTAAGACACAAAGCCTGACAGTTCAGTCATGTCTCTCTACATTTACTCCAGAGAAGTACATCTCAAGTTACTCACACCAACATGGACAGAGTCACAACGGTATCTGTTTTGGGATACATGAGTGCATGTGTGATATGGCGGATCATGTCACCTGACAGGCAGCTGATGTGACCTCCTCCTTATCCAGCCTGGTGAGAGGGAAATCTGTGCCTCACACAATGGAATCCCATATGACTAATATGTTTTACTGTTTTCCTTAAGGCTTGACAGGTGAGAGACTGGAACAAGAAATATCAGGTTTGTTGCATTGTGCAGTGGACGTATTATGTGTAGCATGCTTATGCTTGTGAGGTCTCTAGTGTTTTTGTATGTTGCTGGTGAGGACCTCCGCATATGTAGGTATGAGTGATGTGGGTTTGGGTGAAGTGGTAGGTGAGCTGTACATGGTGACAACTTGCTCAATGTCATATGTACTGACTGGTGTGTGAGACAGCATGCATTCCAGGCTGTTAATATACCTGTATTTCTGAAATGTTGCGTTTGTGTTACTTGCGGTCCAATAACATGAGTGCATACATAATGTGGTGAATCACAGCCCTTGCAAGCTCTACAACAGCAGTGATCCATATTAGGTAACAGTTTCACAGTAATTCATGCAGCCTGCCCTTCAACTGCATCATGGTGGTGATCTGTGTGACATGGATGTGAGGCCTACTGCACAGGAGTGTCCATCTTTAGGCAATGTTGCTGTCCCTCCCACATGTCCTAGGTATGTCATACTGTACATTTATATTCCCAGAACACAAAACTGTGTTCCCCCATCATTTAACATAACATCCATTTGCTGTCTGATTGTTTAACAGGCACTGTAGACCTGCAAGGCCAAAGTAATGATTGCAAAATTGAACAAGTTTTCTGTGCCTGCACAGACATCCACATCTTCACTGCAAAGAGTGCCTACAGATACTGTGCTTGAGGCTGTCAACCACAAGGGTGTAGCAATATGACCCTTACTTTGCTGGAGTTGTACATTGTCACATTTGTAAGTATGCTATTTGTAACCCTGCCTAATAACAGGATTATGGATCATGCAAGTGCCGTATGCCTGGCAAAACAGCGTATTCAATCTACCATGTTATCCCACACTGTCAGGTACTATTTTACCTTATAATGAGACCATAAAGATAACAACATGTTACATTTAAGCATCTGTCAGGCCACTACCTAACCAAGGCCTGTTGTGACGTATACACAAGCAATAATCTATTGCTTATGGCATTGACAGTTGAAAATATGTGGACAGTGTCCCCAACCCTCTACTCCTAGTCCACACAAACGCAATGTGTGAAAGATGTGACTATATTCGAAACCTTGAATCCATGCTGTCTAACACACCAGTCAGTACCTATGACAATGAGCGGATTGCCAATATGCACACACCACCTCCTACTCCAGCCAAACCCACATCACACATACCTGCATATGCTGAGGTCCTTAGCAGAAACATACCTAAAAAACAGACACCTCATACTACCTCTGCAGAGCACAGTACTCATAACAGCTCATGCATCACTGTCTCATGGGTCAAACCCTTAAGGCAAAACACAAAATCAAACATATTAGTCAAAGGTGATTACATCATGAGACACACTGATGTTCCTCTCACCAGGCTAGATAAGGGAAAGGTCATTGTCAGCTGTCTATAAGGTGCCAGGATACACTATATCACATATACACTCAAGTTTGTCAACAAAATATACTGTTACGACTACATCTTATTTCCTGTTGGTGTATATGACTTGACACACACCTCCCTGGACTGTAAGAGAGACATGACTGAGCTCTTGGACTGTGTGTCTCAGGCAGGTGTGCCCTTGGCCTTCAGCTGCATTTTACCTTCACCTAGGATGGTACCTCAATACAAAAAGAAAATGACTGACTTCAATAACTGTCAGTGTCTGGTGTCATTCTAAGGGGATCCACTATCTGTTTGTCTGGGATCACATGCTCAACAGACCTCAATGCTTTGCCAATGATGGTTTTTATCTGTCACCCCTGGGATTTCACCTACTGGCCAAGGTTCTTGACACCCCCATAGTGCCCTTTTTGGGTGGTGTCCCAAGGACAAAGTTTCCATTGTAAAATACCATCTGCAAACAACCTCAAGGTTATGCTGCAAAACGCTAGGAGTGTCAACACAAAACTCCACTCACTGGAAGCTGTACTTATCTTGGAAGACGTAGACATTTGTGCAGTTACAGAGACTTGGTACAAGGCAACACTACAGTCATACCCAGCTATACCTCTCCTTCAGTACATTCAGACCTCAAACTGAAGGTGTGCAAACTAATGGAGGTGGTGTATAAATATTCATTAAGGATACATACACATCCATATTGGTTAAACAGTATGATTCCTTGGAGACACTTCAGGTTCTATTGATTGTATGTCAGGCACCTATTCAAGTCATTGGCAGCTACAGGAGCCCCTCCATGAATCACAACACCCACTCTGCTTACTTAGATTGACTTGAGTCTATCAAGATACATCTGAACACCATGGTGTTGAGCGAATTTAACTCCCCACCAACTGGTTAGATTACTTGTGCTCAAACTCACTTGCCCAAAGGTTACTCATCTTCATTAAATCCATCCCCTGGACCAGCTGGTTGACACTCCACAAGGGGAGCCTACATACTGGATAGGGCGCTTACCAATATGGGGGACCACTGTAGTACCCCCCGCGAGGTCATCCCTGGCGAGATCTGACCACAAATCAGTCTTATTCAAAGTATCACACCTGACAACCTGCCTTGCAGCAAATAAACTAAAAAACTTCACCAAAGCAGATTATAACTGCCTATGGGATGGTATAAATAGCTTTATTGAACCTACTCTCTCAGATGGAACTAGCGATTATGCTGAATTCTACACCAATGCTTTATATAAACACCTGTATAAGTGCATTGAATTGGCTGTACCAGATAGGAGCCAAACAAGTTCCTCATGGAAGAGCAAACCTGCCTGGTGGACAGCTGCCATTAACAGGTTTTACAATAAGAGGAAGAAATTGGTGTCTAAGAGTAGGAGGGAGGGAGCCCCCTAAACTGGAAACACTCCCTCCTCAGCTTAAACAAGCAGATACAAGGTGTTGTGAAGTCCTCTAAAATAAAATATGGGTCCAAATTAATCTCCTCCACAAAGGACAATTACAAGGCATTCTATAGTTACATCTGTAATCTAAAAGGAAAGGCCCAGATTTGTCCTAAGCTCAAAGTTAATGATACCACATATAGTGAGCCTGTAGACATAGCTAACCTGTTGGCTGACAGGTTCTGTGAAAACTTCACTCCCCAGTCCTCACTACATGTACACCATGACATCCCTACCACCTGTCCCCTACCTTGTAACTCTAAAGAGCAAGTGGTAAATGGCCTCACTATGGATAAAAACACAGCATCTATGGGACATAACATCCCAGGCTGTGTTCTACATGGGTTCCAACATGGATTAGTAACACCATTGGGAACTATTTGCAATCATAGTGTAACCACCAGCTTCATCCTAGCTGACTGGAAAACAGTCACCATTATTCCCTTACACAGAGGTGGTGCATCCACTGACCCAGGGAACTATAGATCCATTATCTGCAAAGCCTTGGGGAAAATCATCATGAATCTTATCAACAAAGACACAGGTAATATCCAAACAGTTGACCCTACACAGTTTGGATTTGTCAAAGGGAGATCATGCCTGTTAAACCTGGTGCAATTATTTGAGACAGTCACCAATGACCTGGGTGAGGGAAAATCTATGTATACAGCCTACCTGGACTTAGCAAAGACATTTGACAATACCCCCCACCCCCACTCAGGCATCACTGACAAACTCACAATTAAGCATCAACCCTTATATTATTATAGGGGTCATTAACTGGCTCACTGATAGAACTTCATAGTCAAAATAGGCAAATCCACCTCCAATAGCAGAGCTGTAACCAGTGGTGTTCCACATGGTTCAGTCCTGGGTCCTCTACTGTTTGGAATCCATTTCTCCAAAATACAAGCACAAAGTAAATGTCTGTGGCTGACAAGGTTTGCTGATGCCTGCAAATTGTGAGCGGTCATAGAATCTCCAAATTATGTCAGCATCCTACTAGAGGGTCTTACATAAAATAAGTGATTGTTGACAAAGTAATGACCTTAAATTCATTGCAAATAGGCTCATAGGTAGGTACTTGGCTATCAGCCCAAGGGCCTAAGTAAGCCTAGCCAACAAGTTTCCCTGGCTTAAACCACCCAAGAAAGTTAATGTCTTGTGCCCCTGTTGAGCAGAGCCACAGAAGTGATCGCCAGGGTGTATTTCTTATTTCCCATCCACTCATCAAGATTTTACTTGGAGTGCTAATGAGGAACTTTGCTTGACATAGATGGGTAGCTTCCTCCAGAGTATGGGAAGTCTCTGGGACAGGAATCTATCCCTCCAGCATGTCATGTTTATTGTGGTGACAAGGTTTAGGTCCTTAGAGCGTGTAGTTTGTAGGGATTGAGATTTCTTTAGCTGAGCATGTCCAACAGCTCTGGGTTTAACATAGTTTTATATGTTAGGCAGAAGTCTCCTCGAAGTAGGCAATATGCTACAGAGTAAAGTTGGAGTTTTTTGAGACGGTCAGTGTAGGGCATCTGTTTGAGGCCAGTAATCCTCTTTGTGAGGTACTTCTGTCATAGGTGAGGGCATTGTCTCTAGGAAAAGATGAAGTTATAACCTCTATGTACTCTTCCCTCATCAAGCCAATATTTGAGTGCAATGGCCCTTTTGGTGTATACCTCTCCAAGCACTTGTGACAATTTGAGAGACCACAAAGATTCCTCACAAGGGAAATTCAAGTCTTCAGCATCTGTCCTATGGGGATCATCTGAAATCATTGTCACTTTAGTGTGTGTATCATAAAGACTACTCAGAGGTGATCTCTGCCTTGCATACAAGGCAATCTCTGATCCTCCTTTATTGGAAATGCTGCATATCCACAAGTCAAATGGTACATGTGTTACTCACTGTAAAAACCTTAACCTAAACAGTGCAAAACCCTGCTTGTTTGTAAGACAGTGTGGGCTTCATATTTGTTTTGTAGGGAGATGTAAATGCACATACGAACATGCCAAGTGAACTGGAGTGAGATTAGAGCCCCTGCCTAGTCTTACAAATTACAGATCACAGTACTTAAAGCACATGTCACAGATTAAATCTGACATTATCATGGCTTTAGGTACTCTTATGGTAGATGACATCAGCAGGCCTTGTGGAGGACAAGAGTGTGGGGGCCTGCATCAAAGGCATGGGACAAAAGGTACAGAGCCATTGCAGATTACAAGTCAGTGTGGGGTTCAAACTTGCTTTGGAGGAAGATGTACACACCAAGTGAACTGGAGTGAGATTAGAACCCCTACCTACCTGGTCTTACATACTATAGATCACAGTACTTAACACATGCACCACAGCTTAAGTCTAACATAACATGGCTTTAGGTACTATTATGGTAGTTGACATCAGTAGGTGTAGATGACAAGAGTTTGGAGGCCTGCATCAACTGCAAGGGCCAGAAAGTGCAAAGCAATACCAGTCTAGGAATCAGTGTGGTATTCATACTTGCTCTTCAGGGAGATATACACGTGCACACGCATATATACACCAAGTGGGCTGGAGGGAAATTAGAACCCCTACCTTTCTAGTTTTACACACCACAGATCACAGTACTTAATGCACATGCCACAGTTCAACTCTGCTTTGTTAATGACTGCAGGTCAAGTAATCCTACAGAACAAACAAGCCCTGTGTTGAACAGCTTGGGAGGCCTGCAGAGTCACGTTGCTTCCTATTGTCATCTACAACTAGTAGCTGAACAGTCAGAAAACTGTTTTGCTGCCTAGCTATGTGACAATAGTACCGTATTGGGCATATGTGCCTGCTTGCATTTGGATTGGCAAGCTTCTGTCAAAACTAAATTAGCCCTGTCAATGAGTGAACGCATACCATAATACATTACACAACTTGCTCAGTTGATGTGTGTGGTGATATCAAGCAAACACAGAGGGCTGTAGTAATTGTGGGTATTACTGCTGGCATAGATAGAAACATATGGCTTCACAATATATGTACATATACATATACCATGCCATACATTTCAAGGTTTCCACATGCAGTCTTAGGAAGACGTGGTATGACTCACCACTTTCCAGATGCTTGCAGCAAGTACACAGGTTTGACTCATAGTTATGTATGCTTCACATTAAATTGTGGTTTGCTGCCAAATGTGCTATCATTTACACATGACATGAGAGAAAACTGCCAGAACTGTGAACTTCAGATATCCTAATATTCCTGTGATTGCAACACAAGTTATTCTATGCACTTCCACATTTTTTTTTTGTAAGTGCATTATCAAATGTTGAGCCCGTCCTTTGTCCAATTTTGTGTGTGTGTCATAGTGCAGCTTTACTATCCATGATCTGAGTATGTAGGACAATACAGACATAAACACACATACTGTATATAATATATATATTTTTTCTTTTTTATTTTTTTAACAAACTTGCACGAGGAGCAACAGATTTGCACTCTGCTGAACTGTGTGAGCATGCACAGTGGAATTTTTGCTTGTTTGCACTCTGCAAAGCAGCATGCAAATGGGAGGTGCACTGCTTACACCAGAGACGTACTGTTGAATAACCAGACTCCAGCCCACACCTAGCTGTACTCCAGGATGGGATAATATGATTAGAAATCTCCAAGCTGGATCTACCTATATACTCAGTTCCTTACATGAATCTACAGTTTCAATCACTGTGTGCTGCATTTAATATTCACCTTTCTATTTATACTTCCAAATATCATATGCTTAGTTTTAATGTATTTATTAGTGTATTATGCTCCTGTGTCCAAATTGTCAAGTTATTTTGCAGACATGCCCCATTTGTAACACATGAAATCAGTATACCCAATTTCAAGTCATCTGCATACAGAATGTAGAATAACTCAGAAGAAAACGATAGGTCGAAAAACAAATCTAAACAAGTTTCAGCCTAGGACAGAGCCCTGTGAGACACCCTGGCTGTAACCAAAAATTTCATTTGTCCAATTGCTATATGATACTTGCCATGTCCTATATGTAAGCCATGCAGCTATACATCTTATCAAGAGTGAATCGATACCTAGTTGTTCTAACTTATTGATCAGTGTGTTGTGTATGGCCCTGTCAAATCTATATAAATCACATCACAGAACAATTTTTCATTCATAGCTATTATACTGTTATATATCGTGTTACGTGTGGTAGTAGCTCTATTTTCAACATATGCATGTTGATATATGGTTTTAAGTCCCACCTTTACAATTCTGATATTAACTTATCCAATATTACCCAAGACTTTTTAAATAGGTCTTACATATGCGGCACAGATGCAAATGTATAATTAACGTATGAAATAAGTTAATACTAGTATATCACACACAGAGTTGCAGTCTTTAAAAAAATACTTATTACTTCTACTTCACATGCAAAATATCTGGATATCTCAGTTTTAGAGCCCTGAACACCATTAAACAAGCTACCTGCCATAGTCCTTTCAGCTACATAAGCTGCTAGACAAAAGGGGTGCCATTGATCACACCATCGCCTACATAAATATGTACTTTTTTTTATTCTCAGTTAAATATACAAAATGTAAGTTCAAATTGTACATCACTTTCCTGATGCTGTGTGGCATACTGTGTGAAATGTTCATACAGCACAGATTTAGTGTTATGTCAGTTACAATGGGACACCGCTATTTTGAGGGGTGGGGGAACAAAACCCATGTTTCTGCAAGGACACACACTAGTCTGACTATCATTTAACCTCACTTTCTAACATGTCCCTTGAATGATGTACCAGTAAGCTGTTGCATTAGGACTACATGAATATTCCATGCATGAGGCATACTGAATACAAATGGTGACGTTAGTGGAATGGGTGTCTGTAATCCCATGTGGATGCAGTTTCTGTCTAAATAATCCAGTATATTTGTCTGCATAATGTACCTGGTCCATAGCTACAATCAAGTAATATAACAATCCACTACCATACTGTGTAGATTATGGACTTACCTTGCAAGTGCAGCAGTGGACACAACTGTATTTCAGGGCTGACCCTGTTTGATGCAAGCAGTAGACAGCCAATTCATGGATAGTTACAGGATGTGCGAGTTGGCTGGCATAAATGTCAATATCTGTATGTGAGGAGGAGTAAATTGTTTGTCCCTAGGTCCCTAGATTGTCAGTGAATGTGCTATGCATTTTTTTCCTAGCCAAAGCCAGGGAATACTGAGCATGCCTATGTCTGTCTACAGGGACATCAGCAGGAGGTTCCTCCTCAGAGTTCTCCTGTGACTGTGATGACCTAGGCACTTGGGGGGGTGGGGGAGGGGCTGTATATCCCTTTGCTTTACTGATCTTGCTGCAGCTGTTTCCGTAAGATCAGATAGTGTAGCATAGTACATACTGTGAATATCTGTGCACATGTGGCTGTAGTATACTGCAAGGCTCCACTAGATATACTGAGGCACTGAAACCATGACTTCAGAAGCCCAAATACATTCTCTGTGAGGTTCCTAGTTTGTGTGTGCCTCATTATGGCATTCTTCCATGAGTGGGTGTGCATTTCTGATGGGTGTCATCATCCGCGGTTCTGGGGCGTAGCCAGCATCCCCCAGTAAATGGCCCTGTGGGATGTCCCTCCTAGCAAACATCCAGTACAGCTGTAATGTGTGCCAGATATGAGAGTCATGATAGCTGCTAGGGTTGACAGCACACACATTCATGATAATCCCCTCAACATTGCATGCTACTTGGCAGTTGATGGAATGATATCCCTTGTGGTTAACATATATTCTACCCTGTTCACCAGGTGGTGCCTTGATATGTACATGAGTGCAATCTATGGCACCCAGTACTTCAGGGTAGTGTGCTACATTGGTAGAAGTGTTGCATATTGCTGACCCTTACCTCAGGGGCAAGGGGAAAAGATATGCGATCACTGGCATGTGGAAGCATAGCATCCAGAAACTGGCAGAGTATAATGGATGCAGATGCCTGTGACAACCCCATCATGTCCTTAGTTGGTCTTTGAAAAGTACCTGCATCTAGTATCCTAAGGGCTACATATACCTTAGTTTCCACAGGGATGGGTTCCCCTCTGCTAGTTCTGGCTCTGAGTTGAGGGCGGCAGAGCTCAGTGAGTTCTTGTAATATGTCCCTGTCCACACTGTAGTACTCTACAATCTCCAGCTCATGTAGCTCCTGGAAGGTTACCCTGGGCCTGAACACTCTTCTCTTCCTTGGCCTATGCCTACTGTTATCAGCTCCAGCAGCATTGATGTAAGCCTCTAGCATGTATAGATGTAGAATAGATGCAGCAGCCCCTAGCTTTATCTCAGTTAAAAATTCTCAAATCTCTACTCCAATGGTTCAGAGTATTGAGGGAAAATCAGAATGTAGGGTGTATGCATACTTTATACAGTTGTGGTGTAGGGCCATCATATGGGATTGGCTAATTCTGATGCATTTCAGTGCTTAGGATTTGATTGACATGATTTAAAGGACCTACTTTTTTTGCATGATGTGGTGCTGCATGCAGCATTAGGCAGCATAGATTATACAAAAGTATATATTATTGACTATAGCCAGTTTTAATTGATAGCTTCCTATGTCATCACTGTGCCTTGGGTGGTCTGGTCATGCAAACATGCTAAGCTAAGTGGTCCACTGCACAGACACGTGCCCTAAACATGAAATATCCTAAAAGTAACATGACACACCTCCCTGATGCTATTCACATCCCACTGGGAATATCAACACCGTATAGGAGCCTACACAAAAGGGATATGCAGACAGTTGCTCTTCTTAGCGATTCAACAAATGCAATTCATTTGCACACATATTTGTGCTGACAGCCTGGAAACTACATGGTTCATACTCATGTAAGCTGGGTAACAGCACAAATGCACGATTGTACAAACCTAATGCAAGGTCCTACAGTACATTTGTCTAAAATACATTAGTTATTTTTTTAATTTTTTTTTTATTTTTCCATTAAGAATGTTTGTGCAATGGAGCACATAGCAGAAACGTGGAAATTAATAAAAAAATATTAATTTTGCATATTCCTTTGCATTTTCAGACATCCCCAATATATGTTTTGCACATCAATGAATGTGATCTAACCTCTTCAGGGGAGTTATTTACATCCCATTCTGTGTAGACTCCTGTATGTGGAAAATTTCCATGTACACTATGAACACGGACATGTAGTCTACATGGATGCCTTTTGGCTTGTTGGATTGTTCCACATGGCAAATTTGCATACAATTCATCTGCTTAAGTGGAAATTTGCATTACACAGGACTTTCCCTATTTGCTCACTGCCAAGCAAGGTTTACTGAGGCTAAAAATGTTCTCAGATTGTGTGGCCTTTACTGAATCCCCCCTTATCTTTGTACAGGCTTCAACCTCCATTATATGCTCCTGCTCAAAACCATGTAGACAACTATCATTCTGATATTTATGTTTCTTGTTGCAACAATTTTGGTCTTCACATCTTTGGTTCTGTAGTTCTCAACAGATTTTTTTGCTGCATCCCTTTGTTTCCAGTGTTCACTACTATTTATATTCTGTAAAAAACTACATGGAAGATTCCTTATATGACAGAAGATGAAGGGATATTTTGACAGCAACTAATTTTTGATTGTTTACATATACCTCCCCTTGTTGTGCTTGATCCAATTGTCATGTGACTTACTTCATTGTGTGCGTGTGTGTGTGTGTGTGTGTGTGTGTGTGTGTGTGTGTGTGTGTGTGTGTGTGTGTGTGTGTGTGTGACACTGAAGAAATTATTAAGCACAAGTGGTTTATGCCTCCATGTAACAACTATAATCAAAACATATTTGTTTATGTGACATCTAATCCAGAAAAACCTGTTTGATCCTGACAGGCTAAATGGTCTTCAGAGGATCTTAGGCCTAGGTGTGATGGCCTCTGACATAGTTATATTAGTTGGTGGGATGATGAAATAAATGCAGCCCCCTGGGTGGCTTGTATCAATGACTTGTTATAAATATGGTTGTATATGGGTGTTAAACAGATCTCATGAAGTCAATTGTGACATATGATTTTATCTGTGCTTGACTTGTTTTTGATATTTTACTTTGAATAAAGTGTCTTACTTGAACATCTTGATGTCTTTGCTTTCAGAGTTAGTAGTTAAAATCCTTGCAAGTAAATCTGTGTACATTCACAGTGCATTTCTGTCCATTTCAAGAACCATTGGAGGCACTTTTATTGTATTAATTTTCATAAATGAGCTTCAATGGATTTACTTCTCATTAAGTAAAAGTTATTATTCTAAAGCCTACTTTTCTGTTAGGCACTCTGTGATATGGGATATCCTTTTTCTAGTCCTTGGCCAAGACCGTGAGCTGTGGCCTTGCATGTTTAGGCTGAAGTAATGCTGTTTAATACACTAAGAGTAGAATACCAGCTTGCAGGGGCTTTTCATGAAAAGGGATTTATTGCACTGCATCATTATCAAAGCTATCTTACATTCTTAACAGTTAATGGTAACTGTCACGACTATCATTTCTACACTGATGCCTCTCTTCTTTCAGTGGTAACAGTCTCTGTTGTCATCTCTGCATGGACATCTGTCTTCTTTCTCCTCAAACCAGCTTCTGCATACCATATCATTATACTCATTCAACATTTGCTTGGTTATTTCTTAGCCGTATGTGTATTTTTTGTTTCATTTAAAAAAAAACTTATAAGGTGTTCCAATACAAGGTGAATAAATGTTCAGGATTGTTTCTGGTAACATGGGACATTTGTCCATATATACTGTTATGCTATATATACTGTTATGAGAGCATCTGAGGGTGAGGACTGTTCTCATGAGGAAATGTTTTAAAACATATTTAAGGAGGTGAAAGTGTGATAGCTGCATAAGTACATAGTGTATTAAGGTGAAGACTGAAAGGGGCTATGAAAACATTTGTTTTATGATCTTCATCAATATGGACTTAGTAAATCATAAGTGAAAATGTCACATGTAACTGGAGTTAAAAAAGAGGGCAAGCTGACTAATTCAAGAATGTGTTGGAAGTCCTTTTCTTCTGAGGAGGATTAAACATTCTTCTCATCATTGAAGTTCCTTAACAACGTAAATACTCTACAGATTTTTCCCAATGGCAAACTACTGGTCAGGATTCATAGATGCTGTGACGACCATGCCCTGGCCCAGCAATCAAGGAGCCTCAATCCTCACCACTAACACCAGGAAGGTCGTCTCATAGAAGAGAAAAGGATAACTAATACACAAAGTAAAGTGCAATTTCCCTTAAGTGCACACAGAGATCACAGTCAGTCTGGGGCTGGTTGCTCCCTTGCTCACCAGGTCCCCAATAAGACTCCACACTGGCACAGCTATAGGGTCCGGGTCTCAGCCTAGCTGGGCAAGCTAAAACCTCCAGTACCCTCTTTATCCAACCAGTGATTCATGTCCCTGCCTAAGTAGCTGACACAACATACACACGCACACTTTGAGATAAGTATTTATACAACTTCACAGGCACTCCTGGGAAAGGCTGACATATTCTCTAGCTGTGCCCCTTTACCCATACCATATGGTAGTAATCCCTGCCATCACCCAGCTAATAATATCAGCTACTAGAAAGCCCTTAAAAGGGTGTCCAATTATTACTGTGCAATATTATTATCCAATGGTAATGTGACTATTCAGTCTAGGCTTATTGGAAGGGCTTAGACAGTAAACTCTATAAATATATAATGTACTCTAAAGCATAATTTATCTCTACATAAACCAGTCACATGTAGAAGGTTTTAAAAATATTTAATAATAAATAATTAAAACACAAGACAAAACTACTACACCACAGAGATATCTAAGAGTTCAGAGATCACACAGAAACATAAAATAATACAGTAGGACAGGTTTGATTTCAAATAAAAATACCTAATTAATCTTTACTAGCTTTAACTATTCCTACAAGAAATCACAGTGCTAAAAATTACATGTGAGCATAAGGCAGAGTGCTGATAAGTCAGATATCCAAGATCAAAATGCTTCCAGTCTCTTGTGAGAAAACAGTATTTAAATATTACTAACGAACATGTCTGCCGGGTCCCTCCCAAATTACATCATGCTGACACTTAGGTTTTCCTAGGCAAACAAACTGCATTATTTAGCCATCTAACACCTGCTCAGAAACTTACAAGACATTTCACATGTATACTCTAGCAGAAACCAGAGCAGTAAAACACCATCCATATGTAAATTCTGGTAATAAACTTTAGCCTTAAAACAATGGGCATGAAACCTTCATCCAGACTGACTGGAGCCAAATTCTAACATGAAAGGGTCACAACATAATTCACTGGGCCAGTAGAGTGCAATGATGTTACATATTTTGCAGTTCCACATTTCACAGTATTCTTTTACACTCAAAAAAAATGCCTGTATTTTTACATTTATTTACAAATGTCAGAATTATATATCAAATTCTATTTGACTAGGCTGGCAGCCTTCGCCCATCTCTCCCCAATCATCACAGATGACATAAGTATTGAAGAGCACAAATTAACATGGTTAGCAAGAACATTCAGGATATGGGTGATTTTCAGACACAGATACCACTCTAATGCAATGAGAAAATAACACTGAATGTAACACATGCAGGTAAGAGCATAATAACATCGAAATGAAGACTCCTATGAAAATCAGCCACATAGATGTTTTGTAGGTGTCAAATAAGTAAGCCCAGTGGACTAAAGCATCCCTTTTCAGGGGAAATCTGGGAGCACTTTTGGGTAATTGATTTGCTCAGAACCACATGGTAGGCAAATGGAAGTGGGAAGACTCAAACCTTGTACTCTGGACTCAGAAGCAGTTTGTCAGCAGATCATT
>NC_056731.1:997750859-997818359 GCF_019279795.1 Protopterus annectens | reverse complement strand
TGTGTCATATGGAAGCACCTATGCAGCTAGCATTGCCATCAAAGACATCAATAGCACTTTGTACTCCCTGTCCCTGTACCACATGATATTGTGAAGTTTGTGCATGTCATCCTGCAAGCCACACAGCATGCTGACCATTTCCAAAATGTTGTGGATAACAGTTCTTTGAACCTGAGCCTCTGATCTGCACATCTGCAGGTTAAAGTGAAGTATCATAGCCATATCAGTGATTGTCAGAGTCTTGTCAGCATGCAACTCTCATCCATGTTGACCCCCTTATGGTGGGTATGAATTCCTCAGGATCAGTTTGAATTTAGTCTTCCTTTATCATAACAGCCATCATGTTAGATGTGTCCTATTATAGCAGTGGTACAGCTCTAATGTTTCTGTTATTGGTATGCTTCTCTTTGAATACCTTGACTTTGGCTTGGACAACTAGTACTGTACAATGACCACCACATGTCATACTGGCTCTTACACAGCCTGTCATTGAACCTTGGCACTGTGCACCTGCACAGCACTTATCTCTGAATCCCAGCCACAGTGCGTTGCAGATCTTCTCAGTTTAGCAGAAGAATATGTTAAGGAGTTCACATTATTTGTATTACTAAGCTGCCAAATTATGTATTTTTATAGGAAACGTAATTGTAAGGAGAAATTCTTCACTTGTAGGAGTATTTCATTATGTTTAAAATGAGTTTTCTAAATAAAATAATGTCCCAGATTTGATTTGCTTCTTTAATGGCATTTTTCTAAAAGAATGATCAGCAGTTATGATTTGTTTTCCATTTCTGCAGTCTTTTTTTTTTTTTTTTTGCAAGCAAATGTTATACCTTCTTCGTAATTGCTTAGGTGAGTTCTAATCTACATGATTTACAGAGCCATTATTGGTTTCCTTTATGGTGACTTTGTACTTGCATCATTTTCTTTATTTGTCTTCCATTTTCCTTACAAATAGATTTTGAGCTACTTCATTTCAAGCACTTAATATGGAAAAAAATTGCTGTTCTATCAAAATATATGCTAGTAATGAGGTACTGCACAGATAAGGACTCAGCAATAACGTGTACACAAGGCAGTTCAGTTTGTGTTACTGGCTTTTAAAGTTAAAGTCTATCTTTGGTACTTTTGGAATAGTGGATTCATCTTTGATTCATATTAATTAAGGTACTTGCCTTCGAATTTTCTACAATAATTTAAGGTGGACAGCAGCAGTTCTCTGTATCTTTGCAGAACAAGGTTAGATTCTACCATGCTGTACTGATGTACTATAAAACTAGTACTTTAATCTTATTAAATCTCCTGGGACACACTTCACTGTGTTATATACTCAATCATAAGTAGTCAGCAAATAATAAAATAAATAAAAATACGACAAAATGACTTCTATATGAATCCATGGTTTCCAGTTTACTTTTCTGTTTTTTTTTTTCTTTTTTACTTTAACATATGTATAGTGGTCACCTGGATTGACACTGTGGTGACTTTGTAGTTTAGCTGCTTTATTCTGCGTGTTCAACAGTATAGATAAAGATTGTGTGCAAAGAGGCCTTGCCTCTTCATTACCTCTCAGTAATCTGCACATTAAGAGTCAGCTGGCGTTTTTCATTTGTATACTTATTTATATGCGACATGTCTCTCAGTACTTCTGTCATATTATGGCTCCGTAAGCACATTTCATGGTGAACAGGGATAAATGTGGTTAGGTCATGTACATACTTACTCTTCATATAATGTCTAGTAAGACAAATTCGCACAGAGGTATGTTTGGCATGTTTTTCATGTTTGGGAGATTGTACTCAGGCTGTATCACTTCGAAGCACATACTGTTCTGCTAAACTATGAAAATCTGCAACACACTTATGCATACATAAAACAGATGATGTACCTGAACCAGCTCTGCTATAATGTAGGAAGCATTATTCTGGTCCAAATCTTATTTTTTGGAAATAATGGCAAATACTGGGTCTCAGCAGAGATTTTGCATAGCTGTCAGAATGTTACAAGATTCTCATATATACATAGTCTGGCAGAAATGTAATGCTCTATTAGAAAAGTACAAATGGTTTTGTGTATTTAATTATTATGGACTTTTATATATAGTTTTATTGTTTCAAATTGCTGAATTATTGTTGCAATATGTAAAATCAAATAAAAACTTCAAAAAAGAATGTTATGACAGTAGTGTAGTTTTGACAGCTAACGTTATAATATTGCACTGGATACATTTACCACCACTCATTGTGTCATGAAATTAACTTACTGATTCAACTATCTGAACTATGCTTCCTAGAAAGGAACCTGCTTACTAAATATGTGTTATGTATGCTTCATATAATTAGACTGTCGTCTTAAAATTTCCAAGCTATTACTGGAATCTGTTGTGCATGCACATATTTACCTGTTTAATTATTAGACTTATTTTCTTAGCATTTACATTAAATAGATTAAAATACATGGCGTGTTATGTTTTGTCATTTGTAGAACTCACCCCACACTAAATTAAAGCTAACTGCACATGCTCAATCCCATACAAAATACAGTCTCAGTCTCTCTCTAGAAGCATCCTTGCAGAGTTAAAAAAATTATGCTTATGTCTGAAAAATGACAGCTATGATAGACACGATCCTGTTCATTACCATTTTTCAAGTGTTTTGCCCCAGTACGTCAGTGCAGGCATTAGATGACCTTGACTTAGGCCATGACTTTTCTGTTGTATAATTCTATCAACAGAGTCGATTAGCAAATGTTATATTGGATGCCTTTTATAATTATGTGAAAAGTTCATTGATAGAGAAGTTGTTTGAATAGGATTATGGCTGCAGAAGAATTGCTGACTAGTTTGACTTAGATGCAGATGGATATCCTCTCACCGTTGTGGTTTCAGTACTCTTTTGACATCCCACCACAGAACAATGTCTCATTACCATGGGAACACATGCCTGCATTTTACATAAGGAAATCAGATAGTGTCATCTTAAATTATTTTCCACAGTTTAAGGTGGGGGGGGGGGTTATATCCTGTGGTAAGAAAAACTCTCACGTGTATTAGTCTTTTAATTTCGAGAGTCTTTGCTGCATTCCTCACTCTTTGGAGCATGTGGAACATGCAGGTTTCTTTCTTCTGCACTCATTCCCAGCTATTTTATTAGTCTTTTGCAACATTCAGCCTCCTGAAGGGAAAGATTAGAGAGAGAGTCCATATGTGACAGTGATCTTACTGAGCCATCTACCCTTATAGTGAGATGCACACTTGACTATACTATAGGATCACTGTTACAGGAAAATTCCTGACCAATAGGAAGTCTTTAAAGCAGTCCTTATTATGGGGGGGGGTGGGTAGAAGCATGCAAAGTTAGTTCCTGCCACTTATTTAGCTTAATGCATTCTTGCATGACTGTGGTTAAAAACACTGAACATTTATAATGTTCATAAAAAGTATGGAATGAGGACCGAGTACCTTCTTCACAAATTCATTGACCCAACACACACAAAGAATTGCTGCTTACATGGGATATTTCATTTTGGAGTGTGCCTTAACTTGTTTCTGCAACAGTTTTCCATGGTGGCCAAGTGGTTCATTTCCCGGAGTTATTTTACGGTTATCCGGGTGTTCGTGAAACTACATCTTTGGCAACTTTTGTCTCGTTATGAAGTTCGCTGAAGTGGGAATTTGGTAAATGGAAGAAGATCCTGTCAGGCTGCATCCCCAAGCCATGCCCAAGGTATTAGTTACTGGAGTCTCCTTGTGCTCCAGCATGGAGAATGGCATGCTATCATTCTTACTCAGGGACACTGATTTATAGTTATCAGAAAACTGAGATCCCGTTTTCATGAGATGAAAGCTGTGAATTATACCTGTGATTTTTAAATAACTTCTGTTTTTTAGTATGACTATTATAATATTCTAGGGCTTCTATATAGATGCAAAAATCAAAGCAGATTCTGTAAACAGGACACTCAACAAAATAAGCAGATAGCAATAGAAGTAGTAAATATATGAAGAAATACAAGTTATGATTAATGAGTGCTATAGTCAAAAAATCCAGATTACATGGAAATCCTGCATTTTTCCAGTACACCAACAATTCAAATCCAGGATTTGCTGATATCTTTCCTAGAAAAAGGGAAAATCAAGGTTGTCCTTTCTTTTAAATCTGCAAAGACCACATGATAACTCCTACTGGCACATTGGAGCACTAGAATATTTCTGCCAAGATGAAATTGCTTTTCCAATAGATTTAGACATGATTGCATCCTCCACATGTGGACTCATGGCAGAGGTGCCATTATGATGAACAAAGCATTGAACTCCACTGCCATTAATGCAGTAGAAATTCTTAACCATCATACAAATTGTCTAGGCAGGATGTGAAGGGAATTCTCCAGAAATACTGCATTTTGTGGAGGTGAGAATCTCTTGAATTCCACTGTGTTCAGGGTCACCCCAAAGAAAACGGTCACTGTGCTGGGCATTGAGCTGGATTTGTGGATGGTGAGACCGTAAAATACAATCCTAACTTTTGAAGACAGGCTATGGAAAAATTTAACTTCCCTTGCATGTCTTCCTCGTATTGAACCTGCAGTGAGTAGTCAACAAGCTAAAACTGTGTGTGCATTCCCTTGGATCTCAGCTGTGCCTCTGCTAGTAACAGGCACTTTGCAAACTTTCTTATAGCAGTATAGAGCCAAAAGGAGGACAAATTAAGGTAAATTGAAAATGGCGGTTTACTGCCTTGCATCTGAGAAACTGCCTGTGTTTCCTAAATAAAGTAGGAAGATGTAGATTTATAAGTCTAATATGATCATGAGTGCCCTAAGGCATGAATGAAGGGAAGAATCGCAGTGTGAACATTTTGAATTTAGGCGCTATTTTGGAAGATGAAGTAATGCACAAAAAACCAAAGACAAGCAAAGAATAATCCACGACCTTGAGGAAAGGAACCAGAACTCTGCTAAAGTCCACAAGGCTGTATTTATTTCTGAAGTGTTCCAAAAGTCACAGATAAAATCACACTGAAGTATTCCAAAAGTCACAGATAAAATCACACAAGCGCTTTCGCTCAGGCAGTCCTGAGCTTTATCAAGTGAAAACAAAATGCAGTATGCAGTAACCTCCATTAAATAGCCTAGCAATTATACAATTAATTAATTAGTAAGTCTAGTACTAAGGTGTGGTGCTTTGGAGTTGGATGTTAAAAAAGTTAGTCATTATACCAACTCAAAAAATGAAATGTTTGCAACAACATCTGCACTTAAATAAAAATGACTAACCATAAAAAACATTTTAAAATACCAGTTTCCTAGGTTTCCGAACATAAAAGTCTGAAGTCTGGTTGGAGTTGTAGATTGTTAAAGAATATGCTTAAAGATGTGTTTGGATTGTCAGTGAATTGTTAAAAATTTTTTTTCTTTTTATTATTACTTTGCACTGATAAAGACATGCAATAAAATGTGCGTGAGATATTTTTGATGCCCATCCATATACCATTTCATATAGAATTTGATTTATTAGTCAGAATCCTAAAACCGTGGATGTTCAGTAATTTAATATGCTGTGTGGGGATGCTGTAGTATGAAGGGGGTCAAGTATGTAAGTAAGTAAGTTTTTAATGGTGAATTATACCGGCAACGCAAGGGGGTTGCCATGGGGGCATCTTGTGCATCCTTCTACGCAAATGTAATATTGCACATGTGGGAGCATACATTCGTTCTAATACCCCCATGGAAAGATCACATTCTGTTCTACAGACGCTATTTGGATGACATCTGTATTTTATGGTCTGGCTCTGAAGGGAACCTATCTGAATTCCTTATACACATAAATTCAACAACGAATTTCCTACAATTCACACACACAGTGGATCAGCACGAACTTCATTATCTGGACATCACTCTTTACAAGGACTACAATCAGAAAACTTTCCATTCCAAACTACATCGCAAGGCAACATTTTCTAACTCCTTGCTACACTTCGAAAGTGCCCACCCACCATATCAAAAGAGGGGGATCATTAAGGGGCAGCTCATCAGAGCAAGTAGAATATGCAGTACGGAGAAAGATTTTGATTCTGAGGTGGAATTTTTAAAAAAACTTTTTTTGGAGAGAGGTTACCCTCTGGAACTATTTCTAACTCTAGCAGCAGAGGTAAAATCTGCACGACATTCCCTCTACAAACCAATACTAGGGGGGGGGGTTTGTACCAGTGACCAACAATACACAAAACAAGGATGCTGTTCACACTAACAGTTTTGCACACACATACTCATCAAATTCCTATGAATTGGAAGAAACAATCTTACATCACTGGCCAGTTTTAACCCTCTTTGAAGAACTAAAAGACTATATACCACCTAAACCCAGTTTTGTTCGTAAAAGAGGGGCCAATCTAAAGGAATTATTTGAAAGAAATCAAAGAAAAAAGATGAAGGTAAAACAACCAAGGCTGGGCACTTTCAGATGTGGTGCCTGTGCCCAATGTCATGCCATATCTAAAGAAACAGCACCATACCTCCCGTCTAGGAACTACAAGATACACCCCACTGGATTTTACACCTGTGCCTCTAGAGGGTCGTATACTTGGGGATGTGCACC
This sequence comes from Protopterus annectens, assembly GCF_019279795.1. Lineage (NCBI taxonomy): Eukaryota > Metazoa > Chordata > Ceratodontiformes > Protopteridae > Protopterus > Protopterus annectens. The sequence continues at coordinate 997,811,764 of NC_056731.1, read as the reverse complement.
AACTGTCAAAGTTTCTATGTGGGCAAAACTGAGAGGGAATTAAGGAAACGATTCACGAGCATCTTTATGACATGACCAGGAAGAAGGAAACCAATGCCTTCTATAAACACTCACTCTCCTGCCCAGATCCCAAAATTCAGTTTCTAGTTCTGGAACAGGTTGAGCCAGATGCAAGAGGTGGTGACTGGGAATCTACCTTGGGCTACCGTGAACTATTATGGCAGTTGAGACTGAATGCAGGGAAGCCACCAGGTCTGAATGGGATGATCAGCATTAAACCGGTCCTCAAGCTTAGGAGGGCTAGGTTATAACTCTCATACTTGACCCCCTTCATACTACAGCATCCCCACACAGCATATTAAATTACTGAACATCCACGGTTTTAGGATTCTGACTAATAAATCAAATTCTATATGAAATGGTATATGGATGGGCATCAAAAATATCTCACGCACATTTTATTGCATGTCTTTATCAGTGCAAAGTAATAATAAAAAGAAAAAACATTTTTAACAATTCACTGACAATCCAAACACATCTTTAAGCATATTCTTTAACAATCTACAACCCCAACCAGACTTCAGACTTTTATGTTCGGAAACCTAGGAAACTGGTGTTTTAAAATGTTTTTTATGGTTAGTCATTTTTATTTAAGTGCAGATGTTGTTGCAAACATTTCATTTTTTGAGTTGGTATAATGACTAACTTTTTTAACATCCAACTCCAAAGCACCACACCTTAGTACTAGACTTACTAATTAATTAATTGTATAATTGCTAGGCTATTTAATGGAGGTTACTGCATACTGCATTTTGTTTTCACTTGATAAAGCTCAGGACTGCCTGAGCGAAAGCGCTTGTGTGATTTTATCTGTGACTTTTGGAATACTTCAGTGTGATTTTATCTGTGACTTTTGGAACACTTCAGAAATAAATACAGCCTTGTGGACTTTAGCAGAGTTCTGGTTCCTTTCTTCAAGGTCGTGGATTATTCTTTGCTATTTTGGAAGATGTCACCTTGGAAAGATACAAGGCTGGTCTCCATGATCCATCTTGTTTAGGCACTAGAAAAAGTCTAGACTAGTAACTTGAGCCCTCCTCTCTCCATGAGGATCCTTCTCAGTGGTTCTTTGTTGCAAAAATTACTACAGAAGAGGAATGTCTAGTTCTGCCTGGTCTACCAGAATGAGAGAAAGGATATCCCCACAAAGGGAAGAAGTCTTACAATTCAATCTTGTTTTCAGATTTTGTTCAGGAGAAGCTTAAGCAGCCTCTAAAATGATGGTGGGAGAAAGCCTGGAATGGTGGTGTGAATGGATGAGGAAGGGAAGGAAAGTTTGGCTGAGTCACCTTTGTTTGATGGCCCTATACTTCTACCTGGAGACCCTGCCACTTCTGCTTTTTAAGTGCTTTTTTGTTTCTAGCCTACTGACACCTCAACTGAAAAATGGCATGTGTTCCAAATGGTAGTTTTAATTCTAGCTCAGTACCATGGGTGATCAATTTTTTGTTTTATCTTTTGCCAACTGGGTTAATCCCACAAGGCTAGTAGCCTCTTTCAGTGCAGACCTGAAATGGCATTTATAATACTAGGGAAAATTTGGCCGGGACATCAGGGAACTTCCCCTACAAGTGATATGTATTTGCATTACTGGCAGAATACAAATACTTGTGCATGTTCCATTCCTAGTGCAGAAGCAGATGAGACGATGATGAGTAAGATGGAAAAGCGGCATGGAGCTGAGGAGAATGCCAACTTTCTGGCAATATGTGGCATTGTGATGGAGGATTCAGAGAAGCTATTCCAGAGGAGGTTGTTTGAGCAAGTCAAGGGGACAGCTGTAGAGGAATGTATGATTACAACCCTTCAGTCAGGAGGGTTGCAGGATAATGTATTGCATGATTTGTTAAATCAGAGTGACCTGGAGAATGAGGTTTCCTGGGGTAATATACTGGAAAAAATTAATGAAGGCGACTGAAAGATGATGTTGGAGGGGAAACAGCAGAAAGAGGAAATATGCAGGGACAGTAGCATCTACATGGGATGACATCACAAAAATAAAGTTTGAAGTGAGAATAGAGAGTAAAAAGGATAGGGAACAGAATAGATACGAGGTATGGGCCAATATGATTCTACCAATGGGAACAAATAATACAAGAGGTAAGAACATTTGTTCTAATTAATAAAGAGACAATTTGTGACATTTTTGAGACTCTGCAGGCCAGGGAGAGATTTTTTGTGTGAATATGAAAAAAAGATAGAATGACCATCCTTGGAATCAGAATAAAATAAGGGCATCTTTTAGAGAGACTAAAAAGAAAGTGTATATAAAATTCCAAACAGAAGTGCATAGAAAGACTTTAAAAGAATATTTAAAAAATGTATGCAAAGAAATAATGGACATTTCAAAGTTTATGGCAGTAGGGAGTTTTGAACTGTTGTATGGGACTGTCATATTATTCTGAAAATGGAAATGGATAAATTTGAACATATTCCAAGTATTATAATTGTTGATGGTCATGAGGGTATGGTGAAATACTAGGGCAACCAAAGACTTGTTATTTTTGTGGAAAAGGGGGACATTTAAATAGTTGTGACAAGAAGAATTATGTATGTAGAAAAATGGGATGAAACAAAAACGAGATTTTAAATATTATAAATGTAAGAGTATTTATGGATGGATTGTAAAGAAAAAGCAGATGAGCCAGTTTCACAAATCAAGGTAAAGAGAAATATAAAGAAGGGATTGAGAAATTAGTGACAATTATATTGAAGTAGAAGTATAAGGAATTTTGGAAAAATATAAGAAATAATAAAATAAAAGAATACTTAAATGCAGAAATAGAGAACTATCAACAAAAGATAAGACTGTGGAAAATAAAAACTGATGAAGTTGAAGAAGATGGAAAGGTATGGCGTAATATCATGAAGAAATATTGTATACATCCATGGGAAAATGTCTCAGAATCAAAGATTAAAACAATTAAAGAAAGAAACAGGTGGTTTAAGTACACTGCTGAATGTTAAGATTTTTTGTGGAGGTTGGCAATAAATAAATTACCTGTTAAAGCAAATATGCCTTAAAAAGGAAAATAAAAGAATGTGCTTATATTGTGGGGAAGAAGAAACAGAAAATGGTTTCTTAAAAATGTGAGTGTTAAACCATTGTGAAATAAATTATGCATAGAAAACTTTTTTGAAAGTAGTAAAAATTATGAATATATGAAAATGGACATGATTGAATATGGATATTATGAAAATATAGGTAAAAACTTGAAGATAAATTTAGATAAGGAAGTATTTATGTAATTTGGGTAATATAGAATGAAAGAATTAATGAAACTGTTTAATGTTTCATGAAAAATGGGTATTGTCACATATGGTTATTGAAAAAGGAATGGGGGTCAGTATAAAAATGGCATGTTTTGATGTATAAAGTCTAAAAACAAATCAACATGATTGTATCAATATGCAACTACATAAAAGACCCCTACTATTTTTGGGTCTGTATTATATAATCACAAAGTCTGTTAACCGAACAGCACTTACATTGAAAATGCCATTCATCAAATCCACTTGTGGGGGGAGCTGCCCCCCCCCCCCCACTAATTATATATACCAACTCTGAGATGGCACTACAGTGAGGGAAGTGCAAATTGTCTGATCTGCACTGTACACCAATCTCACTATGAACAGGTTGATGAATGGCATTTTCGATGCAAGTACCATTTGGTTAACAGACTTTTCAATTATGTAATACAGACCTACTCTTTTCAATAGGTGTTGTGGGATCTCTGAAACTCACAAACTCAAGTAGATGGGACATCAGTTTAATGTCTTGTCAAAAGGATGGTGCATGCATGGGTGCAACATCCCGTTATACTGTAATGCAGTATGAGCAATCCATCCACCTGGTGTGAGAACAGAACCCACAGCATTCTGCACCAAAGGAGGGTGTGCTACCAGATGCATCACTGACACTGGTTTATCACTGTAATGCTCCTCTTTCTTCTAAATTTTGATTATTCTTTCACTCAGAGAATCTAAAGAAAAATACTGTCAAGAAGTGCATTGTTTAGCTGCCCCTCAATATCTTCTTGCAGCAATCGCATTTCTAGACATGCATGTTTTCAGACTACCAGCCCACAGCCACCACCCTGAAAGCTATGTATGCAGAATTGTACCCACACAAGACTAGATCATTTGCTTTTCATCTTCTGGACTTTGTTGCTTTGTCTGGATATCTGCAGTTTCTCCAGCTAAATCCGATATATATCCTAGGAGTTTACCTGACTACTTCAATATATCTGTCTGGTAGACTTATGCCATGAAGACAAGTACTGTTGACATAGAGACCTTTTGCAAATCTTTGATGGATTCTACTTTTCCTATAATCAATGAGGCTATGTGGGCCTGGTATCAATCTATATCCCTTAGTAGCATCCAGAGAGACAACCGATGGGTCCTTAACTGGATTTTGTGTAAGGCCTAGTATGCTTGTAGTACTCTGTAGAACCAGTATGTTTTTTCTATTGTGGTAGGTTTTAAAACAAGTTCCAGGAGAGCAACCAAGAAGTTCTGTTAACACACATAAAAAAATACAGGAACGTCTGTAGATGTTGGTTCCTCTAAATGCAAGATATCTAAATATATTTCCTTGTATCTCATACCTCCTTTGACTCTGGTTTGAAATGTTCACTCTTTTAAGTTGAGAGTTTTGTCAACAGTGATGTCTTCTCGGAAGACTTAAATGAGATACTTTCCTCTTCACCTGCAGCAAAAACTGAGAGGTGAAGTTAAATGAAAACTGAATGCAAAGTTCTCTTCATCTTAGAAGAGGAAGTACCCCGTTATTTTACTGGGCTAAGAGTCTAAACTGGGAAGCTATGAAGGGCCTTTAGTGACCTTTTTCATACTGAAAATAAATCTTTCACAAGTCATTTGAAAGATATATGGCTAGATATAGTTGTGGGCTGAGGGTATGGTCAGTCAATAGGACAGGTGGCACATGCCCCTCATGCATATATACTATACCTCTCAACCACTCACCAAATAAATCTGGACAAAGGCAGAAATAATAGGGGGATAAAGGCCCAAACATAGGGATAGATTTTAAATATTACTCCTATAAACTTATAAAGTTGCTTGAACAACAGTTTTTGAATTATGTATTTTACAAAAGATGGTCTGAAATTCAAATGTCTGCCATTTAGTTTTATTTAGTGACTTCAATCCTCAGTAGTTTGCCAGAAAAACACAATTTTTTTGAGGAACTGACTAAAAATTTGAGGCAAAAATCTGGACATTCTGTGAGAATCTGGACAGTTGAAAGGTATGATATGTACCTTGGGGGTAAAGTTCCAAGGTGAGTAGAAAGTCCCACTTTGTGGTCTTTTTTATCCTACCTGCTATGATTGGTCTATTTCCTGCTTTTGTTCAGATGCCAGTAAGACAGTGGTATTTGAATCCCTTTTAACTGATTGTGCCACCTCTTTACAGAGGTTAAACATTTGGGCAAATGCCAGATTAGCCTTGGTATACCCAGCATCTAATTTACAGCCTAGAAGGTAAAGCTGTTAACTGCTAGTGTGTCCACCTGAGGAGGAGGGAGGCAGAGGCTAGCTGGAATAGCAGTCAATATTGACAAGAGGCTGGGAAACTGTCTCTGACTGCAACATCTTCTGGGTTCTTGGATATTATATGGCTAGCCCTCAATTCTCTGACACACTTTCTAAGGCTATTTATTCCCTTGATGTCCATGTGGGGATATTCTTTCTCATGCACATTTAAGGAGTAAGGTTTCCACTTAAGATTCTGAAGTCTGTTTAGTGAACTGCAGAATGTGTCTTTTTTTCTGAGGAAATCATGGTTAAAACATGGCCTGTCTGCTCATTTGGATGTTATGAGCAAAACCTGTACAAATCTGGCAGTCGTTCATGAGATGAGACTCTCCCAAATACAAATATTTGCATTCAAAGTGTATATTTTAAGAGATTTAAATGGAAAAAGACATGGCAAAGTCTGTCCCTGTATATTCTATAAACATGGAAATTCCTGGAAGGAGCCACAAGCTTTTCAGAATTAGCAATGTTATCTTTCACTCATTAAAACCAAATGATACCTCCAGACATTTCTCAGGCTGCATCCTACTGACACCTGTAGATATTGCCTAGTCAAATTTACATTAATAATCTCAAAACCACACTGCATACACGTTATTGAAAGATTTCTTCGAAATGCTATCTGATGGACAATACAACTGCACTAATACATGACCTCTGTCTATTGCAGGTAAAGAGATATTAGTTGTTGGTCATATAATATTTATTTATATTGTCATACATTTCATATTTTACTAAATATCTCAACAGCCAAGTGGCACAGACGGAACTGATTAGATTCATGAGAAAGGTCTCAACTTGATAAAATGCTGCTGACAGTACGTGTCTACCTTGAGTGGTTGCTGGGATACTAAGTTGTTTACAAAAATATTAAAACTTTTGCTCTGACTTATTAAAACCAGTTTAAGACCTAGAACTACCACAGTGAAATAGCATGTGCTGAAGAGTTTGCCATTTACACTTGTTTAGTAACCTCTACGATTCCAGAGATATGACTAATTGTGTGAAATGTAAAACCGCAGTTTGATTTTCTCAAAAAGCTTAGTTTCTGCCCGTTCAAAATTACAATGCAAATTTCTAGAGTTCCTTTAGATGGAATGAGTTAATAAACAAAATACTTCATCAGAATGAACACAGATGTAAGTCTTTACATTTAAATAAGAATAAAAAATACATGCTGAAATCTTATATTGGGCTAAACAGACAATGTAGGAGGAAGAACAATCAAACCTTAACCGAGATCCACTTGTTTTATGGAAACCTGCAGTAATGGCATATGGATGATTTGCCATAAACCTGCAGCATTTACAAAATCCATAAGACAAGTCTAAAAGTGCACTACAGTTTAATGACATGATTAATATTAAATGCATTTTAAAGCAAAAAGCTTATATGATTAACTGTGAAGTATTGTATCTATGAAATCTTATCTATTAAAGATGAAAGCACCAACTCTGAAAAATTCTGTGACTCCTTTCATGGTGTTATCTGTGGTTTAAGAGGTCTACCACATATGAACCCAAAGGGTTTCTGGCCTGCTCAAGCCAAACTATAAGGAAGCAAGCATTGTTTCCATGAGAAGTTTCAACTATAAAGAAAAAAAAACACATTGATATGCACAAACATTAGAAAAAAGTTTTCTCCAACTAGGCATTTTTATCCTTGCAATCAAATCTTGCTGAATAGTAATGTTGGGGCCACTAACATACGAAGTGATTACTAATTTTCTTACTTGTGCATATGTCTGCAGTTAAAAAGAACTGAAGATGCTAGCTATTGAGGAAAAGCTTTCATCTTGACTTTTTGAAAGACTAGGTGCACATGAATTGCTTGGTAGAGCTGGATTGGTTACATGCAACACACATTATACCATGATTAATACTCTGAGATATGATAGACAATTAGTAGAGCTCAGATTAAAATTAAAGGATAAGGAAGGGGTTCAATGTTCGAAGACAATAGAGACAGGATGTTTTAGCTCTGCCCATATTGTGAATACTCTTGTTAGAGATGAATACATGACATGGATTTATAAATAGTTCAGAACTCACCTGCAGTTTTTGTCTTGTGTACAAGACTTCATCAGGTTATCTGATGAAGTCTTGTACACAAGACGAAAGCACTTATCTTGCCTGTTATTAAAGTTTGTTACTAACTGAGGGACTGGACTCTCGCTCCTTTTACTGTGGTTGAGTTTTTTACAATTATTTCCTATCGTTTTCACCTGCAGTTTTACTAATCCACATGTCTAGGAGAAGGTGTATGTTGGCAATGTAGTGCAGTTCAAGCTGGTAATATTCATATGTTCTAGGGGTGCAGGAGTTAAAAACATTTGTCAGGCTTGAATGCTAGAATGGGAACAACGTTTTGAGAAGAAAGTCCCTTATAAATGGAATTTTGTGCCAAATGGCATATGTGCAGAGGACTGTAGCTGACTGGAAGACAAAAACGTTGGGCTTTTTTTCATGGTGAGTTGGATACAAGATTTGATAGTCAAAGACTGGAAAAGAGATCATTTGGAATCCTTGGTGTATTACTATGAATAGAAAGAGTTTGTGAGCAGACTGAGCAGCTAGACATAGAATTACTAATTCATGGATAAGGGTTATTAGATTCTATCAAATTGTTTCTTAAAATTAAAAGATATGAATTATATTGGGGTTGTCTCCACTCCACCTACTGGACTTATGGGAGGGGGTGTAAGGATGGATTATACTATACCATTTTTGGTAATTTACTCTTAGTTTTATTTGTTTTGATGCTTTAAGAGTCTATTCCAGATAGTTTTTATTGACTTTTTAGAAATGTATATAGTTGCATTGTTTGCTATATTGTTGTATTCTTTTCTATTACTTCAACAAGATAAAACTGATACACTGGGTAAAAGCTGGTTAAACACAAAAAGAAACAACAAAGAAAAAGTAAAAACAGTTAACAGCTATAAAAAAAAAATTATTGCAGAAATAAAAACTGGTAAGCTCTTTCACACCACAAAGGCACTTCATCAGACCATCAGTGTAACAAAGTCAAAAGCATTTATATACAGAGTTAATTACACATTTCCAAAATGGGCTAGTGCACGTGACTTTGAAACCAGCTTTAAAGGAACAGTTTCATTTACGCCTAAGCATTTGTCAGCCTGTAACTCCAAAATCTAATTCAAGTCAAGGTATTAAGTATGATTCTTAATATCTCCTCCCCTAATATCAGGAAACATATGTATGACATTAGGAAGGGTGATTTGAAGAATATCCTTTACAAACACACACACACACAGATATATATATATATATATATATATATATATATATATACATACATATATATATATATATATATATATATATACATACATATATATACATACATATATATATATATATATATATATATATATATATATATATAGATATATACACATATATACATATACACACACACACACACACACACACACACACACAGTGGATATAAAAAGTGTACACACCCCTGTTAGAATGCCAGGTTTTTGTGATATAAAAAAATGAGACCGTAATAAAACATTTCAAAACTTTTCCCACCTTTAATGTGACCTATAACCTGCACAATTCAATTGGAAAACAAATCTGTTAGGCAAAAAAATATAAAAAATAAAAAATGTAAAATAAGCTTGTCACATAAGTGTGCACACCCTTAAACTAATACTTTGTTGAAGCACCTTTTGATTTAATCACAGCATTCAGTCTTCTTGGGTACACACCTGCCACCAATTAAAGAGACTGATAAACCCCAAATAATGTTCAGCTGTCCTAGTAGGATTTTCCTGACATTTACTCAGTTGCCTGCTACGGCAAACACCATGGTTCACAGAGAGCTTACAAAGCATCAAAAGGATCTCATTGTTGAAAGGTATCAGTCAGGAGAAGGGTACGAAAAAATTTCCACATCATTGGATATACCATGGAACACAGTGAAGGGAGTCATCAAAATGTAGAGAAAATATGGGACAACAGTGATGTTGCAACGAACTGGATGTCCCTCCAAAATTTATAAAAAGACAAGATGAAAACTGGTCATGGAGGCTGCCAAGAGACCTACAGCAACACTGAAGGAGCTGCAGGAATTTCTGGCAAGTACTGGTTGTGTGCTACATTTGACAACAATCTTCCATATGTCTGGACTATGGGGTAGAGTTGCAAGATGGAAGCCTTTTCTTGCACAGAAAAACATCCAGGCCCAGCTAAAATTTGCAAAACAATACATCAAGTCTCCCAAAAGCACTTGGGAAAATGTGTTATGGTCTGATGAGTCCAAGGTGGAGCTTTTTGGCCACAATTCCAAAAGGTACACTTGGCACAAAAACAACACTTTGCATCACCAAAAGAACACCATCTCCACGGTGAAGCATGGTGGTGGCAGTATCATGCTTTGGGGTTGCTTTTCTTCAGCTGGAACTGGGGCTTTAGTCAAGGTGGAGGGAATTATGAACAGTTCCAAATACCAGTCACTTTAGCCCAAAACCTTCAGGTGTCTGCTAGAAAGCTGAAGATGAAGAGGAATTCCACCTTTCAGCATGATAATGACCACAAGCATATATCCAACTCAACAAAATAATTGCTTCACCAGAAGAAAATTTGGAATGGCTCAGCCAGAGCCCATACCTAAATCCAATAGAAAATCTGTGGGGTGACCAAAAGAGGGCTGTGCACAAGAGATGCCCTCACAATCTGACAGATTTGGAGCACTTTTGCAAGGAAGAGTAGGTAAACATTGCCAAGTCAAGATGTGCCATGCTAAGACTCCTACCCAAGAAGACAGAATGTTGAAGCACCTTTTGATTTAATTACAGCAAAGTATTAGTTTAAGGGTGTGCACACTTATGCAACCAGCTTATTGAACATTTTTTATTTTTTATATTTTTTTCCCCTAACAGATTTGTTTTTCAATTGAAATGTACAGGTTTCTATGTCACATTAAAGGTGGGAAAAGTTTTGAAATGATTTATAGTGGTCTCATTTTTACATCACAAAAACCTGGCATTGTAAAAGGGGTGTGTACACTTTTTATAACATACACACACAGCAGGTAGCAATCATACATTTGTATTTTTGGTATTACAATTGTATGAAGTTAATTACAGGGGAAGGGATATGGAGAATCATACTGAATGCCTTGAGTTGAAGTGGAATTTTGAGTTACTGGCTGACAAGTGTTTAGGCTTAAATGAAGCTGTTCCTTTAAAGCTGGTTTTAAAAGTATGTGCACTAGCCCACTAAATTTGTAAATTTGTAATTAACTCTGTATATAAATGCCTCCGACTTTGTTAAACTGATGGTCTTTGTGGTATGAAAGTGCTTACCAGTTTTTATTCCTGCAGTAAATTTGTTTTCTAGCCATGTTAGCTGGCTTTTACTTTTATATTGGTTCTCCTTTGTATTATGTGGCAAAATTACTCAGTGGTATAGGTCATTATTTTGCTATGTGAGGATTTCTAATAAAGTTTCAGGAAAAGAAAAAATATCAGAATACAGGAATGTGTCTTCACACTTGGGAGGAGTTGGCCTAAGGCAGAATGTCTGTAAAGCACTGCCTGTTGGCCCAGTGTAGCAGATGTCCATCTCTAATACCCATTGGTCAGGAATTGTACTGCAACAGTGATCCACAAGGACATCTGTAGAATGCCAGCATCATAGTTCATGAAGAGGGTTCCATGTTCTATATATTGAGAGTCACAGGTAAAGACATTATAAACTGAAAACCTTATCACTAGAAATTTGTCAGATTATATCCATACTAAATAATTGTCTAATGCTCTCTCAACACTCCATATGCGAGTGCCTGTACAAATCTTGCTCAAAAATATTTTCAGAATTGTTCTCCCAAAGGAAAAATATATTTGAAAATTGATATTGGTACAGTTAAAGCAGTCCGTAAAGCATAGATGCTGTGATGAAATGTTGAGAAAAAAAAATGTTGCCATTTCACAGTCATTAACTGAAATAAGAAATATTCTGAGGTAGTACATACAACTTTAGAGCAATGGTTACATTTGTTGACTCAGGAAGATCCTGGGAGTCAGGAGTAAAGTAAAACAGACAACAAATTGTTGTTTGGGTATGGGACCTGCAACAAAGGAGATAGCAGCAGCATGCATAGGTGTTGAATTAACCACATTTAAGTTAGATGTATGGAAGGGAGCAGCATGCATATGTGTTGAACTAACCACATTTCAGTTAGATGTATGGAAGGGAGCAGCATGCATAGGTGTTGAACTAACCACATTTCAGTTAGATGTATGGAAGGGAGCAGCATGCATAGGTGTTGAACTAACCACATTTCAGTTAGATGTATGGAAGGGAGCAGCATGAATATGTGTTGAACTAACCACATTTCAGTTAGATGTATGGAAGGGAGCAGCATGCATATGTGTTGAACTAACCACATTTCAGTTAGATGTATGGAAGGGAGCAGCATGCATATGTGTTGGACTAACCACATTTCAGTTAGATGTATGGAAGGGAGCAGCATGCATATGTGTTGAACTAACCACATTTCAGTTAGATGTATGGAAGGGAGCAGCATGCATACGTGTTGAACTAACCACATTTCAGTTAGATGTATGGAAGGGAGCAGCATGCATACGTGTTGAACTAACCACATTTCAGTTAGATTAATGGAAGGGAGTAGCATGCATATGTGTTGAACTAACCACATTTCAGTTAGATGTATGGAAGGGAGCAGCATGCATACATGTTGAACTAACCACATTTCAGTTAGATGTATGGAAGGGAGCAGCATGCATATGTGTTGAACTAACCACATTTCAGTTAGATGTATGGAAGGGAGCAGCATGCATATGTTTTGAACTAACCACATTTCAGTTAGATGTATGGAAGGGAGCAGCATGCATATGTGTTGAACTAACCACATTTCAGTTAGATGTATGGAAGGGAGCAGCATGCATATGTGTTGAACTAACCACATTTCAGTTAGATGTATGGAAGGGAGCAGCATGCATATGTGTTGAACTAACCACATTTCAGTTAGATGTATGGAAGGGAGCAGCATGCATATGTGTTGAACTAACCACATTTCAGTTAGATGTATGGAAGGGAGCAGCATGCATACGTGTTGAACTAACCACATTTCAGTTAGATGTATGGAAGGGAGCAGCGTGCATATGTGTTGAACTAACCACATTTCAGTTAGATGTATGGAAGGGAGCAGCATGCATATGTGTTGAACTAACCACATTTCAGTTAGATGTATGGAAGGGAGCAGCATGCATATGTGTTGAACTAACCACATTTCAGTTAGATGTATGGAAGGGAGCAGCATGCATATGTGTTGAACTAACCACATTTCAGTTAGATGTATGGAAGGGAGCAGCATGCATATGTGTTGAACTAACCACATTTCAGTTAGATGTATGGAAGGGAGCAGCATGCATACGTTGAACTAACCACATTTCAGTTAGATGTATGGAAGGAGCAGCATGCATATGTGTTGAACTAACCACATTTCAGTTAGATGTATGGAAGGGAGCAGCATGCATATGTGTTGAACTAACCACACTTCAGTTGGATGTATGGAAGGGAGCAGCATGCATATGTGTTGAACTAACCACATTTCAGTTAGATGTATGGAAGGGAGCAGCATGCATACGTGTTGAACTAACCACATTTCAGTTAGATTAATGGAAGGGAGTAGCATGCATATGTGTTGAACTAACCACATTTCAGTTAGATGTATGGAAGGGAGCAGCATGCATACGTGTTGAACTAACCACATTTCAGTTAGATGTATGGAAGGGAGCAGCATGCATATGTGTTGAACTAACCACATTTCAGTTAGATGTATGGAAGGGAGCAGCATGCATATGTGTTGAACTAACCACATTTCAGTTAGATGTATGGAAGGGAGCAGCATGCATATGTGTTGAACTAACCACATTTCAGTTAGATGTATGGAAGGGAGCAGCATGCATATGTGTTGAACTGACCACATTTCAGTTAGATGTATGGAAGGGAGCAGCATCCATATGTGTTGAACTAACCACATTTCAGTTAGATGTATGGAAGGGAGCAGCATGCATATGTGTTGAACTAACCACATTTCAGTTAGATGTATGGAAGGGAGCAGCATGCATATGTGTTGAACTAACCACATTTCAGTTAGAAGTATGGAAGGGAGCAGCATGCATATGTGTTGAACTAACCACATTTCAGTTAGATGTATGGAAGGGAGCAGCATGCATATGTGTTGAACTAACCACATTTCAGTTAGATGTATGGAAGGGAGCAGCATGCATATGTGTTGAACTAACCACATTTCAGTTAGATGTATGGAAGGGAGCAGCATGCATATGTGTTGAACTAACCACATTTCAGTTAGATGTATGGAAGGGAGCAGCATGCATATGTGTTGAACTAACCACATTTCAGTTAGATGTATGGAAGGAGCAGCATGCATATGTGTTGAACTAACCACATTTCAGTTAGATGTATGGAAGGGAGCAGCATGCATATGTGTTGAACTAACCACATTTCAGTTAGATGCATGCAGAGAAAAATGCAATTTATCATCTGTGAAGCAAATACTAGGAATGTCAACTGGAGTACCAGTCTTTACCAAGATAGATATTAATATGGGCGTTTGGAAAATTTTGTAGTCATACAAACAAACTAAATGCACCACTGTTATTATTCTACTTTGTCATTATTATTTCAGTGGACTATGGTTTGGGATTGCTTCAACTCCAAGACACTTCTGAAGTGGAAGTTAGTACTATGAATCCATCTTAGGGATTATCTACTACTTGGATTGTAAGAAATGAACCAGATGCCTGTACCCGTACTAAACAAATGCCATATCTTTTTCTACATTTCAGAGTAAAAGTCTTAAATCACTGAAGGTCAGATAAAGGTCATTTATTACATGGTAATTAAATTAACAAAATACAGTGGGGGTAGATATAGTCATATAACTAGAACTGTTAAATAATCCAGCAAGATTCAAACAAGTCTTATATTACTGAAACTGTCTGAAATGACAGTGCTGATGAAGTGAACCAAGCTGAATCTTTGTAGTTGAAGACTGTTAATTAAATATTCAGACTACTGTAGCTCTGAGGACAAAATCAGTTGGTTCTTTTGTGACTCTAAACTCTGAACCATTCATTCCTCTAAGCTTATGAATTGAATTTCTGAAGATCTGAACTGACTTCTGTCTTGAAAGTATCTCTCTAATACTAAAACTCTGTAAATTAACTACAAGTTTTACATGCCTCATTAACTTTGGCTTCCAAGCCTAGGGTGGCTGCAGTGGTGCAGTGGTTAGCAATGTCACCTCACAGCAAGAGGTTCTCTGGTTTAATTCTCAGCTGGGATGCCTTCTATGTGAAGGCTGCATGTCCTCCCTATGGTTGCATGGGTTTCCTCTGAGTGCTCCAGTTTCTTCCCACATGCCAAAGACATGCAGTAGGTGGACTGGACATAATAACTGGCCGTAGGTGTGAGTGAGTGGTATGGATGAACTACTGGCAGGGCTATCCACCTGGTGGTATAAACCTTGGCTTGAGATGACTGTCACTGTTGAAGTGACACCCCGACCCCATGTGCAAAATGAGAAAAGGGGTTGTGGGATGTACAACCTAAACAAGATATTATTGCAAGTGCCTGTCTCCAATCTGTCTGTTTTTGTAACAAAATGTTCTTGCTAGCACACCTCATGCTTATCAGTGATTTGGCCTGAAGGTTATTTCTCTGAGCTTATTTGTATTCTTTACTGAAAAAAGAAGTTATGTATCACCATAACGTTCCATCTGAGTAGTTGTACTTCATTTGTCTTCAACCTGTGAGTATTGGGACCCGAATCAGATCTAAGGCGGCCGCATCACTAGCATCTGATCTGTGCTCCAAGCTCCTACCCTTACTGTTACGCTTTTTATATAGGAAAATCTGAGCGTAAGCTAAAACAACGCATATATGAGCATTGTTATGCTATCAACAAGAAAAATGAGACAAATGCATTAGCTTGCCACATTATGGAACACCCAACACACAAATTCAAATTTACAGTGTTAAAGCAGGTGGACCACACTCCATACATTGGCCCCTGGCAAATCCAGTTAGAGATGGAGGAATTATTTTGGCAAATTAGAACCGCAGCTGGTGATATACCAGGGTTAAATGAACAGATTTCTATTTCTTGTGTTTTGAAAAAATTGGCCTTGAAAAGATAATTTATCTTTAACCTATGAACTAATTTTATAAGAATGTATTTAATGCATTTCTGTTGTTGTTGTGGTGGACACTGTGTTGGGAATGAAACAACACTAACCATTTTGCTATTGATTTACACTAGATTTACTTGATGTTTTTAAACATACACACATTTACTAGTATGTGAAGCTTTTATGAATCAAACCCAACTTAGTTTTATTCTTATTCAATAGGTTTGTCTATTTAATACACCTATTTCTAAACAAAATTTATTAGGCACTTAAACAGCACTTAAGTAATTGCCTTTAGAAATGTATTTACAAAGATTTGATAATAGTGCCTAGATGCACTGATTAAACAATGTTATTATTAGGTAGAAAAGTCTTGGTAACGTTAGTTACCTTTTAGACATGTTCTTTTTAAAACTTGAAATTTCTTGATAGTATATTTTTATGTTTTAATTGCTTAATAGCATCATTAACTAATTAATGATTGGAGTTTTTAAATGTGGGTTGCTGCCTGGAGGTCTGTTTGAATTCATTCATTTATTTGTTTGTTACTTCTGAAGAAGGAGGGGCACAGGTCCTTCCGAAAGCGCTCAAGTTTATTAAATTGTATTTCCAAACCTATTGGGAGTTTGCATTTGTGCTACAGCGTTTTGCTCACAGCTTCATTCGACTTACTTGTGGTTATCCAGCGACATCCTAGGCCAAAAAGCCACTGAGCTGGCCATGGACCTGGTGGAGTGGGATTTCACCTGACCTGGAGGGGAAATGCCTCTATCAGAATATCCTCGAATGATACATTGGGAAATGCAGCGAGCAATGGTCACGTTAGAAATTGGCTTACCCAGAAATGGTTTCGAATAGGAGACAAACAACTGATCAGATTTGTGAAAAGATTTTGTTCTGTGTAAATAAAATTTCAGTTGCCTATGTACATCCAACAAGTGTAACTTGTAGTCACCCCTATTTTGGAAATTTGGAAAGAAAACAGGAAAACTGATAGTTTGACTGATATTGGTTTCTGAAGCCACCTTGGGAAGAAATGACAGATTAGTGCACAGGGAAACCCTGTCCTTATGAAAAACCATACAAGAACTTTAATGGACAATGCTTGAAGTTCTGATACCCTCCTAGCAGAAGTGATAGCCACCAAAAAGACAGTTTTCCAAGACAGGAATTCTAAATCTACTGATGCCACAGGCTCAAAGGGAGGGGAGACCAGAGCCTGAAGTACAAAGGTGATGTCCCATGGAGGTGTAGGATCATTCACCAGGGGGGGGGGTTAAAAGAAATATACCATTAAGGAAGGTCTTGCAAAGTCTGGAAGAAGTTAGGGAAGCCAAGTTTTCCCCCACATGGAAGTAAGAGATGGCAGCCAGTTGGACTTTAATGGTAGAAAAACTAGCACCTTGGTGAAAGATACCCACTAGAAACTCCAGAACAGCCAAAATCAGAGCCGTAAATGGATCTAGGTCCCATTGAGAAGCCCATATAGAAAACTGTTTCCACTTGCTATGATATACAAGACTTGTGAGCCGCCACCAAAATGGTTTTAACCAGAGAGGATAAACTGGGAGTCCTAATCATTAATGTAACTGGAGCAGCCAGGTGGTGAGTTTCGGACTGTCCAGATCTGGATGAGGAATCCCAGAGGGATGCAAAATGAGATCTGGAACTGGATCCAACTTCCATGGTGAAACTGCCAGGTGAGACCAAAGAGAGGGGAACCAGACTTGACGAGGCCAGAATGGGGCAATGAGGATTACTGTACTCCCCAACTTGCAAGCTTTCTGAAGAAACTTCGGAATGAGAGGTAATGGGGGGGTAAGCATAAAGAAGACCATCTCTGGGGGCTTTTCCCTTGAGGGGGGCTCAGAGCGAAGAACTCGCTGCATTTCACATTGGAAGGAGATGCGAAGAGATCACAGCAAGGCTGACCCCACTTGAGAAAGATCTGTTCCGCTACTGAAGGATTCACAGACCACTCGTAAGGCATCAGAATAGTCCTGCTGATCCTGTCTGCAAGAATTTTGAATCTTCCTGGGATGTGCACTTCCACCAGAAAGCAGCCAGTGGAAATTGCCCATTCCCACACTCTCATGGCTTAGGGGTAAGATCTGGTTCTGCCCTGTTTGTTAATATACAAGACTACTGACATGTCGTCTGACTGAACAGCAATAGTCCCTAGAGGAAGAGGGGCATGAAGGGCCTGCAATGTTAGAAGAATCACCCTCATCTCTAGGAGGTTGATATGCAAATTGGTCTTGGAAAGGGACCACTTGCTTTGGACAGTTCTTCCTGAGCAATGCTCACTCACCTTAGCTGGGAAGCATCCGTGGTCACTGTGGTTGTGGGAAAGGATGGAACAAAGGGACATCCCTTGACGAGATCCAGGGAGAAAATCCACCAGCGAAGAGATTTTTTGCAAGCCTGGGAAATCCGAACTGGATGGGACAAAGGTAGATCTATTAGAGACCATTGAACTACTAGCGTCCACTAGAGAACTTGCATACGAAGTCATGTAAAAGGTTAGAAAATTGATTGTGGCTGCCATGGAATCCAGAACCCACAGAACTGTCTCCGCTGAGGGAAGATGAGCCTGGAGAATGTAAGAAACATGAAGTCTTAAACTGTGTACCCTTTCCGGGGTGAGGTAAACCTCCATTTGTACGGTGTCTAACTGAGCTCCTATAATGTCTAGGGTCTGGACTGGAGTCAGTGACGATTTGCTGAGGTTTATAGTAATGCCCAGACTGTTCACTAATACCAGGAAATAGTCCCTGGCTTGGCACAGCAGACACTTGGTGGGGGCAGCAAAAAGCCAATCATCCAGGTAAGGAAAGACCTAAATTCCCTGAAGCCTCAGGTGAGCCGTTACTACTGCCATCACTTTGGTAAATACCCTGGGGGCTGTGGTGAAACCAAAGGGGAGGGCCCTGAACTGATAATGATTGGCCCACAGCCAGAAGTGGAGAAACTTGTGGGAGCACCTGTTCATTTTGATATGATAGTACGCATCCTGGAGGTCACTCGAGCACATCCAATCCTTTTCCTGCAGGTAGGGCAGGATGGACTGAAGGGTGACCATCTGGAATGTTTTCTTGGCTACAGATAGGTTTAAGGTGGAAAGATCCAGAATGTGTCTTAGGTCCCCCATCTTCTTTGGCACTAAAAAGAACCTGGTATAAATGCCCAATCTGGATTGGTCTGGAGGGATGGTTTGGATGACTCATTTTCTTAGCAGCTTGTCTATTTCCAGTGCTGCTACTTCCCTTTGTATGGGTGGAATGTCTGGGAGATGTTTTGTTGGGAGAGGTGGCTCTACGAATGGGATGCCATAACCTTTGGATATGATTTGCAACACCCAACAGTCTGTTGTTGCAGACTCCCACTCTGTTGGGTATAGCGAGAGGCAACCCCCGACTGCCCCCACAGACAAGCAGTTGGGCAGCCCCTCAGGGCTGCTGCATGGGCCTGTCCGAGAATGGTTCTCGAGACCCAAAATTTCTTGGACCCCCTCTGCCTCTGGGGGAAGATAAGTTCTGAGTGTCCCAGGATAACTAAGATTTCCAGAACCACATCTTCTTTGTCCCTTGCTTATTCCTAGAGAAGGATCTTTGAGGGGTGGAGAAGTGGATCCCAACTGCAGACAGTGTCTTCCCATCCTTCTCAATCTGGACCAGCATCTCACGCACAGACTTCCCAAACAAGAACCATCATAGGAGGCATTAGCAAAGGACGCCTTGAAGGGTTCCAAGAATTCGCTCGAGCCAGGCATGATGCCTCATGGCAACACCAGACCCAGCTGCCCTGGTGGCTCCCTCCGTAGCATGGGAAGGGAGTCGCATGGATGTGTTGGCTACTGCCTTTAGAATAGCCATTCATGCAGAGAACATTTTCTTGCCCTCTGCCAACATGGACTCCACAGACAACTCAGACACTCATTAAGCAGGTCACTCTGCAGTCAGATGACATGTGCCATATAGTTCAGCACCTTTATGGTAAAGGCTGCTGAAGCATATACCCACTTCCTCAAATGGTCCATAGTCCTCTACTCCTGGTCAGGAGGATGGCTCTTACAGCTGTCCTGTGTGAGCTCTTTCTTTGTGATGGCTGCCACCATCATATCGTCTACTGGAGACCCCTTACTCCAGCTAGTTCTGTCTGGTGGAGGACTGAGAATTTTATCTGGATGCTTGGGAATAGGGTCCATGGTGTCTGGTTCCTTCCATGCTCAAGATGTTATCAGGTCCATAAGTGGGTCCATGGGAGGGGACACCCAGGAGGTAGATGGGCCCCATGCCAAATGCCTCTAGGAACACCGACTCATGCGGGGTTGGTTTTTGGGTGGACCCGCCCCTTTTGGCAAAGGAGTTGCATGATGTCTCCAAAGGAGACATCTTCGGGGGGGGGGGGTGACCTGGGGAAACATTCCCCTTCCTCCAAGTCAGTGTCACCCATGAGGGACTCTGGAGAGGAGTTCAGGTGCCTCCTTTTGTATGTCTGTTTGTGAGGTACTCCTCAGTGGGACTCTGAAAGGGACTTTCAAACAAGTTGCTCTCAAATGGGAGCTTCGTGGGGCAAATCAAGCACGGAATGTCCCTGAGAGGACAGGAGAGTCAGGGCCACCCAGAGCTGAGGGAATCAAGGACAAGATGGTCAGAGATCTTGGCACACTCAAGAGGACCCTCTTAAGCATGTCAAAGGCCATGGGAGAGTGGAAATCCTGAGAAATGAGCAAAGGAGCCACTCTCCTAGGATCTGATGGGGGACTGGGAACAGAGATGTTGAAAGGGAGACTGCGCTCTGACAAGCTCGTAGCTGACAGCACCCCCCACATCCAACGCTGAGGCTATGGCTCTGAGAGCTCAAATCTGACACATTTAAGGTAATGGCCAGCACTGAAGTACAGGGTACCATCGGCGCCAACCCTCCAACCCTGAGGGCCCTCGGATCCAAAGACTCCAAAATGGATGGTTGGATTGGAGAAGGAGTTATAGGGGTGAAGAAAGGCTGTGAGCTCCCTGCTCTGGAGGGAGAGGGAGCTGGAAAGACTCCCATCTGGATTTTGGTGCAGATTAACTTCCACATCATCCTGCCCATTTTGGCCTCACTAACACTATCGTGAAGATGAAGCTATCAACACCAGCCAGGAGTGCCAGTGAGGGGAAGCCCTTGAGGGTGGCCTAGATGTCTCTGAATTCGAGGAGAACCTGGGTGAGTGCAGCCAAGGAGTACTGGGTCTAGGAGGGGTCTTGGCTTTAGCTGGAGGCACTGCTGGAGCTGAGGTGAGTGGTCTGGAGACCTTTTTCTAGCCTTGTCTTTCCTGTGTTTGTGCCCCCCAGGCCTTGTGGCAGGAATTTGAGTCCCAGGGACCTGGGGAGAAGCAGAAGTGGAAGCAGGAGATGCTGCAGAAGCAGAAGTTATGAGGACAGCTGTCCCCAATGAAGGGAGCAAGCCCTTCATGATTAACTTAGCCCTCCTGTCCTTTAGGGCCCATGGATTGAAGCTTGCACAGATGAGGCAGGAGGTAAGTGAGCTGCACCCAAACACTACACTACACACAATGTGGCCATTGGTTTGGGAACTCAGCCACCTTAGGACACAGCATAAAACTCTACAAATCACCACAGACCCACCCACACACACACACACACACTTGCTCAAAGAGGAGAGAGAGTGGGAAGGCCAAGGGAAAACTACTTTTTTTTTAACTTAGAAAGCACCAAAAGACAACACGGGTATAGGGAGGTTAAAGGTTTAAAAAGGGAAGATCTACTCTCACACCTGAAAGGGAAAAGGCAGTAAACTTACCCAAAAAGCCTGGAGCTCAGCACCCATGGTGCGTAGCTTTTCAGCAGCAAATGAGATCTGAGTGAAGGAAGGAGACAGGGAAGCATTATGGGTAAGGGGAAGAGCTTGGAGCTCGGCTCAGATGCTAGTGATGCAGCCATCTCAAATTCGATTCTGATCAGAATACCCACAGTTTGAAGACCCAATGAAGTCAACTACTTCAGATCTGTATTTACCAAAGCTGCATGTAAAATGTAAAGTAAAAATGAACCTATATCCCTGCTTTAATATGGTTGCATTTCTAGGTCTATACAAAGATATCATATTTACATAGGATTTATTTTGGCTACACTATAATTTCGTGAGTTCTTATCATTCAAACCCTTCTGAAATCTATTAACTGGATTTGCTTATGTAATTACTTTATAAATGTTAGTAAAAAACTGTGCCAGAGGCTAGAAGGTTCTAGTAAACACTTTAATAAAACTGGTAAGGGCTTTCGTAAAAACGTCTTCAGACCATATTGAATTACACAATTCAGTTATTAAATACAGATTTAAAAAAGAATCAGACAATAAAATGTGCAGTTCACAAACACATGATAAAAAACAATTAGAACCTCCTGTTCTTCAATTTAGGTTTTAAAGAAGCCTTGTCATTTAATCCAAAAGCTTTTTCAGCTTGCTGATGTAGTATCCAAAACAATTCACAACTTTCTGTATAGTTAATATTATCACCAATTTTGCCATTTTCACTTACCATCTCAATAACTTTAAAATTAAAATTGTGTGTGATATCAGTGTCTGTAATATGCTTAGCCAAAGAGTTATTAACATTAGAA
The DNA here is from genome assembly GCF_019279795.1 of Protopterus annectens. Lineage (NCBI taxonomy): Eukaryota > Metazoa > Chordata > Ceratodontiformes > Protopteridae > Protopterus > Protopterus annectens. The sequence continues at coordinate 997,789,302 of NC_056731.1, read as the reverse complement.
TTCCTGATATCCCTTTGATGCTCCCTCATTCTTTCAAATAGCATCCTATTGGTGTTGCCTATGTAAAATTTTCTGCAGACATTGCACTGTGCCAAGTAAACCAAATTTTTTGGCCTGCAAGTCACATGAACTTTAAAATTATACATAGCACCAGTATAAGGATGCACAAAGCTATTATGCGCATCAATTAAATGGCAAAAATTACAGGAGCCACAAGGAAAAGTCCCCTGTATATTACTACTATTACTAGTTGTAGGACTCTTATACAAAGTAGACTTTTCAGAGACTTTATTCCTGAATGAGAAAGTTGGTTCTGTTCCTATTACAGCATTAATTGTACTGTCCGATGTCAAAACATGCCAATTCTTTTTTATAGTATCACAAATAATCTTAATATTACTGGAATATGTTAAATTCACCCTTGGTGCTTTATAACTGATGACTGGTCCAGATACTTCATTCCTATAGTTTGTATCTGAAAAATAAGGGGAGGCCCTACTGCCCCTAAGTGCATTAGCTTCATTGATACCTTTTTCTACTTCACAGTTCCTATACCCCCTTGTGAATAAAATCTCCTAATATTCCCAAATCTGTCATAAATCTTTCCTTATTATTCAAATGAGAACGTCTCATTGCTTGACCCTTAATGATGTTTTTAAAAATATGTGGGGGATGTAGACTATTTATATGTAACATATGATTTTTGTGACCGTCTTTCCTATAACTACTGGTAATAATATTGCCAGAGACATCTTTCTCTAGCAGTACATCCAAATAGTCTATCCGTTGTGTAGAGTAACTGCTAGTAAATTTAAGAAAATTTGTAGTACCGTGTAAGTATTATAAAAAAAACTAAATTTTCTACAGTTCCCTCCCCTAACATAAAAACATTGTCTACAAAATGTTTGTAGAACTTAGAATGATCCAAAAAACTATTATTGGTTTGGACACGTCTCTTTCACTGTGCCAATACCACATTAGCATAGCTGTTGGAACAGGGGGTGCCCATGGCCACTCTGATCTTCTGCCTATAATAACAGTTATCAAAGGTAAAGACATTATTATCCAAGATGGTTTCTATAAATAAACATATTAAGTCTGTTTTAAATCATGTTCCATCGTCTAGCAAAAACTTAAATTCCAGACCACTGTCATTTGGTATCACTGTGAACAAAGAACATATGTCTAATGTTACAAAAAGAAGATCAGCACATGTATCCACCCTAGAACAATAGTCAAATAATTGAGACAGAAATTGTCCAGAGTCATTAAGGACCACCAAATCGTTGTCTAATATTGGTCTTAAATGTCATTCCACATAGATGATAATCATTTCAGTTGCCCACCCCCATCCTGAGACAATTGGTCTTTGAGGCGGATTGGATAAGCTTTTATGTACTTTAAGTAATGTATAGAAACTAGGTATCAAGAATCAACAACAAAGCTTATATCATCAATAATATTCAAAAATAGGCAGTCATTCAGTATAGAACGCACCTTATAAATCACATCATATACATGAGAAATAAGTTTCTCATAAGTCAGGTCATCATTTAAAAGCTGCAACACTGAACTCACATATTTGTCAAAGTCCATGACCACTAGTCCACCTCCTTTATCTGCTGGCCGAATATAAATTGAGTTATCATTACGGAGCATATTTAAGGCTTGCATCTCTCTGATAGTTAAATTAAAAAAGTATTGTGTTCTCAGACTGCTCAGTATTCAGTACTAGACCCGAATCATGCTCACATGCAAGGTTTTTGTGCTAGTATACAGCTCAGCAAGCTCCTGCCTGGTGCCCTGCAGAGTTCTACAGCAGCAGAGAGACAAAAGAGAGACTTTGGAGTGATTAAGTATGATTTTACTGCATTTTTTTGCTGCCTTTAGCGAATTCCGAATAAAACACCGATTTGCTAGAGTTTTTATGATTTAAAAAACTTGTTTCAGCTACATATTCAACATATTTTACTGCCTGCACATTAACAAAGTCGTTTTTGTGCTTAAATTACCTGTTTAACTGTTGTAGGCTATACACTTAAGTGTGATAGCCATTTCTGTGCATTTAAAGTGTTTTTTTGATTGTATCTGCTTTATTTTCTGAAAAAAACAAAAAAATATACTTGTTTTCCCGCCTTTCTAAATTAGTATAGTCCAGTTTTCAGATTAGTGCTGAATTCAGGGCTGAGAGAGGGAGCTATGAGCAGTCCATCTGTCCCTGGAGGAGGGATTTCAGCCCAGAAATTAGTAGTTTATTGGCCATTTTGGGCTAGTTTCTCTCTCTCGCTTTCATTTCCCTGCTATAAAACCCGCATGTGCACGGTTTTGCGAGCTGAGCAGCACCGGTTAGCTACGGTATAACTATTCCCGGCTCCACAAAGTCTACTCCAATTTTTCCCTTGGAACTAGACAAACATTCAACTTAAGCACTCAAACCATTGACTTCTCATACCGGCACTTGTTCAAAACTCATAGCAAGCACTAATAAACCTTTGCGCTAGACCCCCCTATACTGCAGATAAGGACAAGGCTCTCTATTCGACCTTACCAGCCAATCAGTAAAACAGTTCACTGTACCTATTCAGGCATGTCCACAGGGCAGTTTCAGGTGTACTCTCCGGTCCAAATGGTGAATCTGGGCATTTTGAGGCAATGTTACAATTGCCTCATGTACACAGGCAACCCTCTCCTCCTTCAACCAAACATTAATACATGCAAGAGATACAATTATACAGCCAAACTGGAGGCTAAGCTCTCTCAACCCAAGACTGGACCAGGCAGTCAAGAGGAGAAGGGAATTACTTGCATCTCACCACCAGTCTCACATAGACCTATGAAACCAGCACCGGCAAAAAACACACAAATACATGAAAACATACTCCGAGGCTCTAAATAAAAATCTGCAGAAGCAACAGAGACCTCCAAAGCAGACATCCAAACAACCTCCACCCCCCCAACACAAACAATAAAACACATACTTCACAAAACTAGTGTGCCACACAATCACAGCCCTTAAGGCAAAATAACATACCCAACACACTAGTAATAGGTGACTCTGTAGTCAGGCACACTGATGTCCCACTCACTAGGCTGAACAAGGAGAAGGTTACTGTTAGTTGCATGTCAGGTGCCAGGATCCACCACATAACACAGGTCACTCCAGAACAAGTACAAATATGACTCTGTCATTGTCCATGTTGGTGTGAATGACCTGAGCCGTACCTCCCTGGACTACATGAAGAGAGATATGGAGGAGTTCTCTGATCACGTAGCCCAGGCCGGTATGACCCTGACCCTGAGTAGCATCCTACCCTCACCAAGAATACTACAGTATAGAGAAAAAATTATCAATGTCAACAATTGGCTAAGCTTCTGGTGTCATTCAAAGGGGATCCAGTGTCTGTCAACCTGGGATGACATGCTCGACAAGCCACGCTGCTTCGCTAGAGATGGCTTGCACCTGTCACCCTTAGGCTTTCGAATACTGGCCAAGGCTCTTTCCACTCCCATAGTGTGTTTTTTAGGCAAGTCTCAAAAGACAAACCCACTGCCATAAATAGCACAAGTAAAAAACTGAGGGTAATGCTACTCAGTGCCAGAAGTCTAAACCTCAAAATGCACGCACTCGAGGCACTCATCCGTACGGAAACAAACGATATATGTGCAGTAAAAGAAACTTGGTTTAAGGCTCCAGAGAGCATCCCAGCACTACCAGGCTACAACCCATACCATCCATTTTGGCCACAAAACCCGGACCGAAATACAAAAGGTGGGGGAGTATCCATATTCATCAAGGATACCCACACCTCCAGGTTAGTGGCACAGCACGATGCTTCAGAGATCATCCACGTGCAACTAGCAATGGTAAAACTGCTATTCAAATTATAGCTTGCTACAGATCACCTACCATGTCCCAGGACCCCCACTCCGCATTCCTGGAAATACTGGAAAACAAAGGTCCTACCAAACAACCTGATATTGGGTGATTTCAATTACCCAAACATTAAGTGGGAGAACTACTCAAGTACAAACTCCCTTGCCCAACATTTCCTAGAATTTATAAACTCAAATGCCCTGGATCAACTGGTCAAGACCCCCACCAGAGGTGACAACATATTGGACCTGGTCATCACCAACATGGGCGATCGGTGTTCCACACTGGATGTCAACCCCTCGCTGGTTAGATCTTACCATAAACTAATCACTCTGGATATCTACATTCCGCCACCACCCCTGGTCAAAGAAACCACCGTGAAAAACTTTACAAAAGCAAACTTCACGTTACTTAAGAACGAGGTTGGAAGTTTCAAAGCCCCCATGCTAAAGGATAGCGCTGTCCAAGCTGCAAAATCCTTTACTAATGCACTCTATGGGCACCTACAAGAATGCATGGATTGTGCTATCCCAAACAAAACCAAGACCCACTCCTCCAAGAAAAGGAAACCAGTCTGGTGGACCCCTGCCATAAACAAGTTATACAATAGAAGGAGAAAACTAGTACAGAAAAGAGTAAAATCCCAAGAAGGGGAAGACTTCCCTGATCAGTATCAGCAAGAAACTACATTCCCTCATAAAATCATCCAAGGCTAGCTTTGAAAGAAAAATTGACATGGACTCCTAAGATGACCACAAGGCATTCTTTAGCTATGTCAAGAATCTAAGTGGCAATTCTCAGATCTGCTCAGAGTTAGTGCAGAATGGCACAAAATACACTGAACCGACCAATACTTTTGAATGTCAAAATATTAACTGTAATTGCTTACTTGTATTCGTCTGCATTGCTACATTCACCTTTGTTTCTGTTATATTGTCTTTATTGCTATGTTTTATTATGTATACTCTGGAGCTTTTCTCCCCGGGCCTCCCCTGAAAATGGACATGTATCCAGTCAGACTATCCCGGTCAACAAATGTAAAATAAATAAATAAATAATAAATAAATATAGCCAACATCCTGGCAGACAAGCTCAGTGCAAACTTCACCCCCTTCTCACCCCCAAAAGGGCCCATAACTATACCAGAAGAATGCAGTGCCCCTGAAATCACAGACACTCAGGTTAAAACAGTCTTCTCCAAAGCCAAAAACACAGCATCAATGGGACCAGACAGTGTCCCAGGCTGCATCCTACACGAGCTCAAAGATGAACTAACCCCTCACCTAAACACACTGTTTAAACTCAGCCTCTTCAAAGGCTACGTGCCCACAGAGTGGCGCACAGCAACGGTTATTCCATTCCACAAAGGTGGAGCCACAATGGACCTCGGGATCTATCGCTCTATAAGCCTGATTAGCTTGGTCTGCAAAGCTATGGAGTGCATCATCATGGATCTCATTAACAGAGACATTGGAAACCTCCAAACACTGGACCCTACCCAGTTCGGCTTTAAGGGCAGATCATGCTTCCTAAACCTGGTGGACTTCTTTGAGACAGTTACCAAGGCTATAGACAAGGGAAAGGTAGTCCACACAGCCTACCTAGACCTTGCAAAGGCCTTCAACACCATTCCCCACTCGGGTATTATAGACAAGCTCACCAGCCTAAACATAAACCCCTACATCACGAGATGGGTTGCCAATTGGCTCATGGACAGAACCCACATGGTAAGAGTTGTGGGAGCTAGGTCTGACTCTAAACCAGTTACAAGTGGCATTCCCTAAGGCTCAGTCCTAGGACCCCTCCTGTTTGGCATATACTTCTCAGAGGTACAGGTAATCACAGGTGGACTATGGCTGACCAAGTTTGTAGACGACTGCAAACTAGGGGCTATAATTGACTCTCCGTCTGACACAGACATCCTGGTGTCAAAACCATGGCCTCAAGCTAAATGCCAAAAAAGTGCATAGTCATCCCCTTTGGAAAAAACAAAGTACCCACAAACTACCACATAGATGGTAGCCCCCTAAATACGGAAGACGTAATAAGGGATCTGGGGACCTAAGTAGATAGTAACCTCTCCTTTGATAATCACATTGCCAAAGTGGTTAGAAAATCCTTCTATGTGGCCCACCTAATCACAAAAGGGTTTGCATCCAGATCGAAAGAGGTCATTGGGCCCCTCTATGCATCACTCATCAGACCCATCATAGAGTACAATGCCTCATTTGGGATGTACATTGCAAGACACCTGAAACAACTGGAAAGACCACAGAAGTACCTCACCAAGAGGATCACTGGCCTCAAGCAGATGCCCTATGCAGCTCGACTGATGAAACTCCAGCGGTACTCAGTTGCATACTGCCTACTCAGAGGTGATCTCTGCCTGACATACAAGGCCATGTCCAACCCAGAACTGATGGACATGCTCCACCTAAAGAGAACCATATCCCCTCGAGCCACATGCTCCAGGGATCTAAACCTAACCACAACAATAAATAGGATGTGCTGGAGGGATAGATTCCTGTCCCAGAGACTTCCCATGCTCTGGAACAAGATTCCAATCTACATTAGGCAGAGCTCCTTGCTAACCCTCTTCAAGAGAAACCTTGACGAGTGGATGGGAAACAGAAAGTTTACCCCAGGGATCACGTCAATGAGTCTGCTGGACAGAGGCACAGGGAACTAATCTAAGGTTCATAGGTTCATAGGTTCATACGAGGCTATCTGCCCTAGGGCATTTATAAGCCTAGCCAGAATGTGTTTGGCTTTCACCACCCATTTTAAATTTATTTTGCTATGCCCTTTTTTGAGGTTAGTATACTGTGCCTCTGTAACAGTGACACAAAAGTGATACTCTGGGTAAACCTACGATCTCCCATCCACTCAAGATTCCTCTTGAAGAGCGTCAATGAGGGACTCTGCCTAACCTGGACTGGGATTTTATTCCAGAGTGAAGGGAGCCTCTGGGTTATGAATCTGTCCCTCCAGCATGTCCTATTTATTTCAGTGCTGAGGTTCAAGTCTCTCGAGCGCGTAGCTCGATGGGATTTGGATTTTCTGAGGTGCAGCATGTCCATTAATTCCGGGTTGGACATGGCTTTATATGTCAGGCACAGATCACCTCTAAACAGGCGGTATGCCACTGAGTAGAGCTGGAGTTTCTTTAACCGGGCAGCATATGGCATCTGTTTGAGCCCTTTGATCCTCTTGGTGAGGTACTTTTGGGGTATTTCCAGTTGCTGCAAGTGTCTGGCAAGGTACATCCCAAAAGGGGCATTGTACTCAATTATGGGCCTGATGAGGGATGAGTAAAGAGGCACAATGACCTCCCCTGATCTAGATGTGAATCCCTTCATGATTAGGTGGGCTATATAAAATGTTTTCTAACCACTTTGGCCACGTGGTTGTCAAATGAGAGATTGCTATCAACTTGGGTCCCCAGGTCCCTAATTACTTCTTCTGTACTTAATGGATTACCACCCTATGTGGTAATTTGTGGGCACTTTGTTTTTGCCAAAGGGGATGACTATACACTTTTTGGCATTTAGCTAGAGGCCATGGCTCTGGCACCAGTCGTCTGTTTCTATGAGGCCCTTTTCGAGGATGCTTGTGTCGGCTGGAGAGTCGATTATGGCGCCCAGTTTGCAGTCATCTGTGAACTTGGTCAGCCACAGTCCTTCCGTGTTGGCCTGTACCTCCGAGAAATATATACCGAACAAGACAGGTCCCAGGACTGAGCCTTGTGGGACACCACTTGTAACTGGTTTGGAGTCTGACATGGCTCCAGCAATTCTAACTATGTGGGTTCTGTCCTTGAGCCAGTTTGCAATCCATCTATTGACATAGGGGTTTATATTTAAGCTGGTGAGCTTATCTATAATGCCCGAGTGGGGTATTGTATCGAAGGCTTTTGCGAGGTCCAGGTAGGCTGTGTGGATCACCTTCCCCTCGTCAATGGCCTTGGTGACTGTTTCAAAGAAATCAACCAGGTTTAAGAGGCAGGATCTGCCCTTAACAAAGCCAAACTGGGTAGGATCCAGTGTCTGTAGGTCCCCAATATCTTTATTTATGAGGTCCATGATGATCCTTTCCATAGCTTTGCAGACCAAGCTAGTCAGGCTTATGGGGCGATAGTTTCCAGGATCCGTTGAGGCACCACCTTTATGGAGAGGGACCACTGTTGCTGTATGCCACTCTTTGGGCACATATCCTGTAGTAAGGCTGAGATTGAACAGTAGTTTTATGTTTGGGTTTAGCTCTTCTTGGAGTTCATGTAGGACGCAGCCCAGGACACCATCTGGTCCCATTGATGCTGTGTTTTTTGTTTTGGAGAGGGCGGCTCTTACCTGAGCATCTGAGATGTCAGGGGGGCAGCACTCTGCTGGGATAGATATTTGCCCTTTTGGTGGGGAGCGGGGGAGAAGTTTGCGCTGAACCTGTCAGCTAGGATGTTAGCAATGTCTGTGGGTTCGGTGTATTTTTTGTCATTTTGGACTAATTCTGAGCATATCTGGGAATTACCACCCAGATTCCTAACATAACTAAAGAAAGCCTTGTGATTATCCTCAGTGTCCTGTGCAATTTTTCTCTCGAAGCTGGCCTTAGACAATTTTATGAGTGCCCGTAGTTTTTTGCTAATACTGATCAGTGATGCCTTCCCCTTTTTGGGATTTTGCTCTATCATTTAGTAGCTTCCTCCTTCTATTGTATAGTTTGTTTATGGCTGGGGTCCACCAGACAGGACGTCTGCCTTTGGAGGATTGGGTCTTGGTATTATTTGGGATCGCATGATCCATGCATTCCTGAAGGTGTTCATAGAATGTGTTTATAAAGGATTCTGCAGTCTGGGCCGTATTTTCCACATAGCCGGCCTTAGGCATAGGCCAACTAGGAGACCGCCTAGGGCGCCAGTCTAGTAGGGGCACTTTTCCAGTATTTATTTGGTGTAGGTACACCAGGATGGGGGCACCTGGTAGTGTGGTGGGGGTGCCGTGCAGCCCTTTTGCCTAGGGCACCAGTTGACCTAAGGCCGCCCGGGGGCTTTGAAGAATTCCACCTCGGTTTTGAGGAGTGTGAAATTTGCTTTAGAGAAGTTTTTCACTGTGGATTTCTGGGCAGGGGGTGGGGTTGGGATGTGAATATCCAGTGAGATTAGTTTATGGTCTGATCTTACCAGTGAGGGATACACTTCTGGTCTGGAGCATAGAGTCCCCATGTTGATGATGATCAGGTCCAGTATGTTTTCCCCTCTTGTGGGAGTGGTAACAAGTTGTTCCATAGCATTTGAGTTGATAAATTCTAGGAACCTTTTGACTAGGGTGTTGGAGCTAGAATAATGCTCCCAGTCTATGTTTGGGTAGTTGAAGTCGCCCAATATAATGGTGTTTGGAGAGACCTTCATATTTTCCAGTGTTCTCAGGAAGGCCGAGTGGGGTTCCTGGGTTTGGGAGGGTGGTCTGTAGCAGGCTATAAACTGGAAGGCAGTTTTACCCACTGTTAGTTACACATGGATAGTCTCTGATGCTTCGTGCTTTGCCACCAACCTGGAGGTGTGGGTATCTTTGATGAATATCGATACTCCCCCTCCTGTTGTGGTTCGGTCCAAGTTTTGGGGCCGAAAAGCATGGTATGAGGTATAACCTGGTAGTGCTGGAGTGCTCTTGGGAGCCCTGAACCAGGTTTCTGTTACTGCACAGATATCGATGTTCTCCATGCTAAGGAGAGTTTCGAGTGTGTGCATCTTGAGGTTTAGACTTCTGGCGTTGAGTAGCATTACTCTTAGTTTCTTATCCCTTGTGATACCTATGGAGGTGGGTTTGTCTTTTGAGCCTTGCCTAAAAAAGGCACTATGGGGGTAGCAAGAGCCTTTGCCAATATCTGAAAGCCCAGGGGTGACAGGTGCAAGCCGTCCCTAGCGAAGCATCGTGGTCTGTCGAGCATATCATCCCAAGCTGACAGGCATTGGATCCCCTTTGAATGACACCAGTACTTAAGCCAATTGTTGAAATTGATCATCTTGTCTTCATATTGTGGCATCATTCTTGGTAAAGGTAAGATGCTACTCAAGATCAGGGTCATACCGGCCTGGGCTACATGCTCAGAGAGCTCCTCTATGTCTCTTTTCATGTAGTCCAGGAAGGTACGTCTCAGGTCATTCACACCAGCATGGACAATGACTGAGTTATATTTGTACTTGCCTTGGCGTGACATGAGTGCTTGTGTTATGTGGCGGATCCTAGCGCCCGACAGGCTGCTCACCGTGACCCTCTCCTTGTTCATCCTGGTGAGCGGGACGTCAGTGTGCCTGACGATAGCGTCACCTATTACAAGTGTATCAGGTGTGTTGTTTAGTCTTAAGGGCTGTGACTGTTCGGCACACTGGCTTTGTGAGATATGTGTTGCACGTGTTTTGTTTTGGGGGAGCGGTTGCTTGGGTGTCTGCTTTGGAGGTCTCTGCTGCTTAGGCAGATCTTTATTTAGAGCCTCCAAGTATGTTTTTGTGTGATTATGTGTTTGGTTTGCTGTCGTGGTAGGTCTATGTGAGACTGGAATTGTAGTGAGTGTGGTTTCCTTCTCCTCCTGACTGGTTATGGCAGTACTGAGTTGAGAGAGCTTGGCCTCCAGTTTGGCTACATGGTTGCATCTCTCACATGTGTTGGAATTTGTTGGGAAAAGGAGAGGGTTGTCTGTGTACATGAGGCAGTTGTAACATTGCCTCAAGATTCCCAGATTCACCAGCTGGACCAGAGAGGAGATTGACAACTGATCTTTGGACATGCTAGAATAATATTGGAAATTCCTTTATAATTGAAAACAAGGGCCAGTGGGGAGTGAAGGTGTAGTGCTTTTAATTTTTAGTGCTGACTTATATAATTGCTTTAGTGAGTAAGTGGCAGGTAACTTAAGTGCAATGTGTTACAGGTAACTTAAATGCAAAAACGACAAACAGTAACTTTCTTTCAAGTGAAACAAGGAAATAAGTACAGTAAGCAATGCAGATATCACTAGTGATCCACAGAAGCGCTGAGAAGCCGCGTATTAGGTGGAATTAGCGTTCCAGGGAAATAACAAGCAAACCAACAACAAGCATATAAACAAAGCTAGATTCAGCAGGCCTGGATCTAGTCTATGCTACAGCAAACAAGGTGTACCAATTTCAGTAAGATACAGTTCAAATATTCAGGCACTATAAACCTTTAACCAGAAATTCCCAGCTCAGAAGGGCAGAGTCCAGCCTCTTCTACCACAAGAGTGCAGACCACGAACCTTCTTAATGTAAAATAACTGGCCTGAAGCCCAAGTGCTTAAACCAGAACTAATACACTTTAAGAATAACAGACACTGGGCTCTCAATCAGCAGTTTCCAACTTAGAAGGATGAAAGCTACCTGTCCTGCCACCACAGTGCATGCCACAAACCTTCCTAATGTAAAACAACTGGTCTGAAGCCCAAATGCTTAATCCAAAAGACTTAGAATGATAGCTACACTTTAATCAAGTTACTTCCAAGCAGTAATAAATACAACTGAATACTTTAGAGAATGCCTGGATTAGTGCTCAAGTTACACAAACAAAGCTAGATCCAGCAGGCCCGAATCCAGTCTATGCCACAGCAAACAAGGCGCACCAACTTCAGTAAGAAGCAGTTCAGATATGCATGCACTATAAGTCTTTAAACAGAAATTCCCAGCTCAGAAGGGCAGAGTCCAGCCTCTCCTCCCACAAGAGTGCAGACCACGAACCCTCTTAATGTAAAATAACTGGCCTGAAAGCCCAAGTGCTTAAACCAGAATTAATACACTTTTAAAATAACAGACACTGAGCCCTCAATCAGCAGTTCCCAACCTAGAAGGATGTAAGCTACCTGTTCTGCCACTACAGTGCAGACCACAAACCCTTTCAGTGCAAACAACTGGTCCGAAGCCTAAGTGCTTAAACCAAAAGGCTTAGAATGAGTTACACCAAGCAGTAATAAATACAAGTGAGTACTTTTAAGATGATGCAAAAGTAAAATAAAGTAGGTAGAAACACAAGTACAGTAAAAGCAGATGAAATTTTTTTTTGTTTTTTTTTCTGAACAAGTGCTGAGATCAAAGAAATAGATCTGAGTGCTGAAACTAGAAAACTGGCTAGTTATAAGGAAAAAAAACTAAGCTAGAAGGCTTCCCTCCAACACAGAAGGGCTTGGGGGCTCAGAAGCCTACAAATAGTCTATATCACTTAACAGGAAAGGCAGGAAACAAGCTTAAATTTTTTTTTTCTGTTTCCCAGATGCTCTCTTTGTACACAGTAGGAGTGCCTGAAATCAGAATATGATCTCACTGCACTCAGTTGAGTGAGCAAATGAGATGGGCCCCAGAAGGAGTATCCAAACACAAATTTACAAGAGGGGCAGGCAGTTTCAAGGCCACTAAGATTAACACCAAAACAAAAACAGAGAGGGTGGGTGGGACTAACTGAAGAGCAGAGTCAAAACTTCCAGTTCAGTTAATATTCCTGCAACACAGTTAAAATCAATTTAAATACTGTATTTTTTGAAAGAAAAAGTGCAGATAAAGGTACTTAAATTTCTTATACGTCCAGTTGAATACAGCTAGTTCTTAGCCGGCCAAAGCTGAGGTTTTTAAGCAGAAAATATTTCACACTCTACCACTTAAATAGGCAAGGACAGGAAATCAAAGAATGTGGCTACCCCCACACCTGTAATTACTAGCAAATAACAAAATTCAACAAACACTAACTTCCAGTTCAGTTAATATTCCTGCAACACAGGTAAAATCAATTTAAATACTGTATTTTCTAAAAAAAAATGTGCAGATAAAGGTACTAAAATTCTCTTATACGTCCAGTTGAATACAGTTAGTTCTTAGCCGGCCAAAGCTGAGGTTTATAAGCAGAAAATATTTCACACTGTACCACTTAAATAGGCAAGGACAGAAAGTCAAAGAATGTGGCTACCCCCACACCTGTAATTACTAGCAAATAACAAAATTCAGCAAACACTGACTAACTTCCAGTTCAGTTAATATTCCGGCAACACAGTTAAAATCAATTTAAATATTGTATTTTTTGAAAAAAAAAGTGCAGATAAAGGTACTTAAATTCTCTTATACGTCCAGTAGAAAACAGCTAGTTCTTAGCCGGCCAAAGCTGAGGTTTTTAAGGGGGAGGGCGAAAGCCAACACATTCCAGCTAGGCTTATAAATGCCTTCAGGCAGATAGCCTAGTACCTACCTATGAACCTATATATTTTTTCTAAATGTTAGCAAACATTGTCATATCTTGAGTATACTGACTTAGACATAAGCTTTCACATGACAAGAAATTCCTCTGAGTGCATGTTTACTGAGATATTTACAGAAATATGAAAACATATGTTTAATTCAATTAGAAATTTACAGAAATATGAAATCGTGCTTAATTCTTTAATTAGAAAGACAAATAATGCTGTTTCTTAAGATATACAACTTAAAGTTTTCTTCAATAACATCTAAGATTTCACCTAATGTTATGCAACCACTTGTAAGTCACTTGGTTTTTGAAGTATTAAGTACATAGGGAAATATTGCTTATTTTCATAATTACTAACAAACAACTAGCAATACAGTACAGTGCGATATCAAGTAGTATTTTCAATGAATTATCCTGTCTCCCACAGTAGGGTTTCATATCATATACCTCAATAAAACGTAGATCTCCGTTATAAAAATATGAACAATAAGTGACAAAGATTAATTTAAAATATCCTTGTTATGACCTCATGTGTTTCTTACTCTTAGTCAAACACTCTGCTTGTCCATTAAAACGACGAAACAAGTCATGGGCATTCAGAAATGCCAATTAGATTAAACACCTGGTGTTCATAAGGGTCATTTGCATATATCCCATGTGCCTCTGATTCAAGAGGTTTGAGAGGTCACTCATTGGAAGTTCCAGCTTTGCTGGAGTTTTCATTTAGTTTTTACTGATTGTTTTTCAGTGTGACATTCTCACTCATTGTTTTAGTTTATCTTACAAGATGATGACCTCACCTAGGAGAAAACACACACTAAACACAATGCCAGAATGCAAACTGTGTTGACCAAGATCCAGAATGCAGGTCACACTAAATATGGGAAAATATGAGCTGATTAAAACTAGTATAATTGCTGGATCAAATCCTGTCTTATAACAAGCTGAGACGTAACACAGAGAAAGCTAGTGTAGTCCTGAAAATAAAAGGACCATCCAGAGTTACTGAAGTTTGGGGATTTCCTTTGAATGATTAACCAGCTGAGTATTTATTCCATGATTGTTTGAAAAAGGAAGCCACAGAGAGTACAACTATTTATTAAACCCAATGTGTTTGGTTAGCACCAAGATGAAAGCATTCATCAATTAAAGCAAGGGATTTTATCTACTCCAGTTTTGACTTTGCATGACCCAAATGGCTGAAACTGTTTGCTGCTGTATCTTTACAATATATGGACTTACAGTTCTTCTTTATAAAGAGAGGGAGCAGTCAATAGGTGGAGGATAAGCATTCAGGTCATTGTGTAGACTGAAAGCGAGGCTTTGGGCTTGATCTGTATATGTAAAAGGTTCACAGATGAAGTTATAGGCTGATATTATCATTTGGAGACAGATTACAAAGTAATTTTGGGGGGAGGGTATTAAAGCTATACCAGAATTTCCACTTAAGAATCAGAGATTTCGTCTTGAATTCCAGAGGTATCCTTACACTATCAGTTATGTTCCAGTCAAGACATTTGTGGTAGCAGATGCCTCATCTTGTGCACAAAAGACATAAATCAAGAAACTGCAAATTAGGCTCAGCTCTAATGAAAGATGCAGATGTCTATGTTGTTTTAATGAATAACCTACCAACAGGTCTATTTTGCCTATTCATAGGTTCACAGATGATTATTAGGCTAATGACCTTAAAGGGCTTTTGTAAGCCTACCCATACTTCCCAAATGTATTATGGTTATGATACCACTTATTTCATAGGGGGGTATAACTTGGGCAAGAGTGGTAGAGCATTTACATGCTTCTTTCTAATACAGATATAGCTGGCAGACCAGGGGTAAAATTTATGGTTCCCCATCCACTGATCCAAGTTGTGCTTGAATAAATACAGGCAGAAACTCTGCTTCACATGTATGGGAAGCTTGTTCCAGAGAATGGGTTGTCTCTGAAATGCATACCTATCCCTCTGGTATGTCTTATTTATGTTGCAGACAAGTTTAAGGTCCATTAGACTGGGTATTTCTGATGCTAGCTATTTTGCAGATGTGCAACAGGTACATGAGGGCTTGATTATTGGATGCTTTATAGGCTGGACATAGATTGCCTCTCAGCAGTCTGTGGGAGACTGAGCATAATGGCTTTGAGGTGATCCACTTAGGATGTGTTGTCTGTACCATATATTCTTTTTGTGATGAACCTTTGTAGAAGCTCCAGTTGTTATATGTGCTTGGTCAGATACATACTGAAGAGGGCACTGTACTCATTGATTGGTCTGATGAGAGCAAAGTATAACTTAACAATAACATCCTTGGACCTAGATGCTATATCCCTGCTTATAAGTTGCACAACACAGAATGGTTTACTTACTTCAGTAAACACATGACACTCAAAGGCCAAGTCCCTGTCTACATCTGTTCCTAAGTCCTTGACAACAGGGCCAAGTCTCAGGGGTGTATAATCAATGTAGTAATTTTCCAGAGTGGCTATCTTTCTGAAAGATACTATTATGCATTTTTTTTTATATTAAGGTTTAGACCGTGACTCAGCGACCAGTTATTGGCTTGTGTTAGTCTTTCTTGAAGTATGTGTCTGGGGTTTTCCCTGACTGTGCCTAGTTTGCAATAATCTATAAATCTGATCATCCAGAGAACGTTGACATTGACCTTGACCTCAGAGATGTAAATGTCAAAAAGGAGCAGCCCCAGCACCAATCCCTGGAGGAATGTGCTAGCGTTTGGCTTTTTTGTGTAGATAGACTCCCTTACCCTGACTTCTTATGCCCTGTGAGCCAGATGTCGATCCAGTGGGTGACGTTGGGGATTATGCCTAATAGTGTAAACTTATCCACAATGCCTGCATGGAGTACTGCATTAAATGCTTTGGCCAGGTTGAGGTAGGCAGTATGCATTGTTTTATCTCTGCCCAGTGCTTTAATGACTTTCTTGAAGAAGTCCACCAGAATTAGTAGGCATGATCTGCCCTTAAAGAAGCCAATCTGTGTTAAATCCAAACTCTGAAGGTTTCCTATGTCATTATTTATCTAAATCATGATTATTCTTTACACTGTCTTACATGTCAGAATAGTCGTGTTTGTGGAGAATAGGTTCCTGTGTCTGTGTATGCTCCACCCTTGTGCAGAAGGATAACTTTTGAAGTCCTCCATTCATTTGGTACAAAGCTTCTTTGGAAGCTATGGCTGAATAGAACTACTGGGTGTGATGGGTTATGGTTCATGCTATTAAGGAGACATCCTGGAATATTAGCAGGTCCCATCAAAGCCATGTTTTTGGTTTTGAAGAGAGCATTGAGGACTTGTTCCTTTATGATAGTTGTGGGAGGTGCAATGCAATGGTTGGGGGTATTTCATGAGAGGTATCTGAGGTAGAAAGTATTGGCACTGAATTTATCAACAAATAGCTTTTTTATACCCCCCAGCTCAGTACAGGTGGCTCCATTTTTTATTAGTTTGACACATTGTGTATTGCCTTTGAGGTTTTTGACATAGCTAAAGAATTCATTGTGGTTGCTCTTAGGCTAAGAGGCTATTTGTACCTCAAATGTGGCTTTGGTTGACTTAGTCTCCTAAGTTGTTTATTTAGTTTGATGAGGGAGGTCTTACTTTTCTGGGCATTGCACTTCTTATTTTTGGCTATGATTTTCTTTCTCTTGTTATACAACCTACTGATGTGGGAATTCTACTAGGGTGACTTTTTGTCTATATTGCCCGGGCATGGAGTTCCTGAAATCTTATTCTCTGGCTACAGGCTTCAGTTTTCAGGCAAATAATTTCCATGGTTTGCAGAACATTATGAGTTCAGATACATTATCAGTAGCCAAGTTCACCCAGAGCAATGGATAATTATCAGAATAGTATGTACAAATGATGAATAAGTTAAAACTGTTAAAGATCTGTACCTAACAACTCACTCATAGAATGATACTTCTGACTAATGGAGCTAGCCCAGCTCAGTGCTTATTGAAGCATATCCTTCAAACTATAGCACCTCATCTTCCTTCTTTGATGGACCTGAACTCTCAAATCAGTCTGCTAGAGATGATATACAGAGAGACAGGAGATAGAAGTGTCCTGAACCCTTTAATAAAAGGTATCACATGAGAGGCCAAAGTTATCTTGCTTCTGGACAAGTGATATGGATTTTGAATGCCATGACCCAGGGATCTGTGCTGCCACCTCACCATTCATCTTGTTTATACTTAAGGGAAGGATATCAACATCTCAAAACAAGAAGTCTAAATCATCTTGTGCCTTTGGAAGATACCAAGGGGAGCAATTTGTCACCAAGTGTAATTCATTAACCAGTGCAGAGTTGAGCCGGGCTAGCTTCTTTCTAACTAATCTTGCATAAAATATACACTCACTATCACAAGGACAAGATGTGGCACTGTTGGACTTCCAAGATGGCTTCACATTGAGTAACAGCTTAATTCTACCTCTTTCAGTGTGAAAACAGAGACTCAACAGAGAAGGCTAGTAGAAATGTGTTTTATGGATAAATTTCAGTAACTGGCTAGTAAGCATACTGCCTGGATGGCAGGAAAAAAGAAATATAGAGGACCTGGAAAAAATTGGCTACAAAAAGTGAGGAAGAAACATTGACTGGGGAAAGTCTGCAGCTGTTCAGCAAAACACAGTGCAATCTCCAGACATGAATTCCAGTAACCTACAGGAAGACATAAGACAACTGCACACAGACCTGGTTAAAATAAATGAAACACTAAAGGATTTTATCAACACAAACAATAAAGCTAAGAGGTCAAAATGAAGAAAAGGCTGGCTAAATGAGACTGCTCAGGAAGAGATGTTTAAAATAAAACAGAATTAGAGGACACAGCACCTAGGGAAAACTTGAGATTTTTCAGCTATACCAGAGATGCTGGGAGGAACAGACTGCATTAATTATATGAAAGCACAAATAAGCAACTGTACTGGTATTTCACAGCAGTTGTTTTTAGTTGAAAGGGCACATTATGTGTATGCCCCAAACCTGGCTATGAGAAAGCAACCTAGACCTTTAGTAGTAAAGATGCAATCCTACCAGCAGAAGTAGTTGATTCTGACAAAACTGTGGCAGAAGGACAAAGTACTAAAAGTAAGAGATAGCAGACCATTTTGGAGAATGATTACTCATTGTACACCAGGCAAAAGAGGAGCACATTTATTCCACTATTCAGGAAATGTCGAAATGCAGGTGTGAGATTTAAACTGCTGTACCCAGCTGTTTTCAAGACATTCTTTCCTGGAGGGACAAAATCATTTTTTGATACAGTACATGCTAAGGAGGAAATACAAAAGTGTGTCCAACAAAATGTAAGATGTGAAACAGAAGGGGATTCTGCTTCATGTTTTTCTGGTAATAAAGACCACAAGGAGACTGTATCTGTGAAACCTTATCCAATGTTTCAACAGAAAATGTTGGAGAGAAGGAAGGGAGCATGACAGTTGACTGGAAGAATCTAAAGTACACTGAAAATTAAGCAGAGACAGGATTTGGCAAATGGAGATGAACAGGAATAAAACAGTAACTTGGTGTGGGTTTATAATGCAATAATTAATATTTATCAAATATAACAAAATAAAATCTGGAAATATTACTTTTTCAGCATTTGATGGACTTGTGGGAGGTCTTTAAAGCATATGCCCTCTTTCATGTCATTAATGTTTGGAAAAGTCCTCTGGGGAGTAGAAGAGGAGGGAGAAAGTTAACTGTAAGCAATCTTTTTCTTAAATAGTACTATTGTTGTGGTGTGTGGTTTTCTTTACATGCTGTAAAGTTTTTTCTCAGTTATGTTTAAGTGCATTAGGGATTGTAAAGCAGGTTCTTCTGTTTTTTTTTTTCTTTTCTTTCTCCCTTCTCGCTTTTTTCTTGCTCAGTTTTAAGAACTGTAGGCACTACAATGTAAAAGAAAAAGCCTGGTTAAAAAGCAGGACAAGAGAAAAATGAATGTCCTTTTTCTCATTCTTGCATAGGGGAATGACTGGATTAAGGACCTTAGATTAATTTGGTAACAAGTTTTGAGAGAGATCAAGTAAATGAAAATGAAAATCAAATATTATGAGGCTTTTTTCTAGCAAGTACACGTTTGCTTAATAGCAATTCTGCACCTGGTCTTCATGTTTCCATGGAAACAATCTGATAAAGAGAAACTGGCTCTCTGGTTCTCATGTATCCATGGAGACAATCTGCTAAAGAAACACTGGCTACAGTCTGGTAGAGTGTGATTGCCTTGGCTGAGGAAAAAAAAAGAACCGAGAAACTGGATAGGACAATGTTCTCTGAAAGCAATCAGGGGTTTTCCCAGCTGGGAGACAAATAAAGCTAAGACAAAATCCAGTTAGCAATTGGCAGAAGCATGGGCTGCACCGTGTGTTTTACCATGCATAACCTTTCTTTTAGATTAACTCAAATCTGTGTGCATGGCTGTCAGTTTGGGACTTTTGTTCATATTAGGATGGCAAAACTTCAATATTTGAAGATGTACATAGTTTTGTCTGTTACTGTTATGTCAATAGGTTTTAGGATTCCCTATTAAATAAATGAATGTTCGTAATTTCAAATGCCACTTTATTGACAGCTTATCATTGAAATGGCCAAATCCCAAATTCTTGGAACTGGGATTTTTTTCTAGGGAAAAAAGTCAAAATCACTGGGCCGTTTTCTGGACTTTGCCATTTCCTCCACTGTGGTGCGATCTCATAGTTGGTATATTTAAGTAGGGGGTGTGGCAATTTTTTTCTCTAGTTCTGTCTGTTCAGAATTTGGATGTTTCAACAGTTAGTTGTCAATAAAGCAGCATTCTAAATGTTGAATGTTTATGTAATAGGGAAGTAGTTTTAGGTGGGCATTGGGGTGCGTTAGTTTTTTTTTTTTGTTTTTGTTTTTTTTTTGACAGCTTTCAATAAAACAAAGTTTTGTAAGATGTGATATAGGTTCAAATGGATATGACAAGAAATGATTGTATAAAGGTTCAACCTGCCAAACAGAGTATGCATGTAACACAAAAGCTGGAACTAGGAATTTAACAAATGTTTTATACATAAAAGTTGGGAATAAAAACTTTTTAATGCAATGATGCTTTCTGTAATGTCTTTACATGTAAACAGTCACAGATAAATAAAAACTAGAAAGAGTAGTGAACTATATTAAAAAATGTAGAGTGCAAATAGCTATTTTACAGGGCACACATTTAGAAAAAACTGAACATCTGAACTTGATAAAGAAAGGTTTTCAGGATGGTTATTCAGCAGAAGAGGAGGATTAAAAAAAGATAATAATGGCAGATGTCTAGTACTAAGGGGCTACTGGCAGTAGAGGAGGGTTACAAACTGACTTGTATTTATATTCCACCTAAAACTGCTATAATGGAGCTTAAGAAACGTATAGGAGAAATAATCAGTTTTCAGCAAGGAATATTACCTATAGGTGGGGACTAGAATGTGATTTCCAGCAGTGTAGATGTGTCAGGGGGGGCCAGAGGGGAATGTATGACAAAGCAGGGTAGATTTTTTGAAGAAATTTATGAAAATATTTGGCATGGAAGATGTGAATTTAGTAATAGGAGCTCAGAGTGAATTTATATATTATTCCCAAAGATATTAAAACTGGGCTAGGCTAGACAGAATTTACATTTCACAAGAACATGTACATTTAATTGAAGGTCTTGAAATGCACCCAATAACTAAGATAAAAACGCAAGGTAATGAAATAAAAATGAGACATTGGCAATTTCCCACCTATCTGTTGAAGAGAGAGTAATTTAAGGAATGGGTAGTGGAGAGTATTCACAAGCTATTAGAGAGGATAGAAATTTCTTCTGAAAATATAGCTAGGGAGTGGGATAAAATTAAGGTATAGTTTAAAAATAGGGTGAAAATAAAAGAAAGGGAGCTATGGTTAAGAAGTAATAAGAATTTAGAGGGACAGACAAATGTTGAAGTATTGCAGAACAGGGGGAATCTCACAGAATAAAGACAGGATCAACTACAGAATGCTAGGCAGAAAATAAGGGATTACCTCGATAATATGCACAAGTTTAGAAAGATTGCTGTTAAGCAACTGTTTTTGATAATGACACTAGAGCACAAAAATGTTTAGCACAATGACTTAGCCAACAGAATGTAGAAAGGGCTGTTGCCAAGCTTAGGGTGCCTATAACAAGGAAGGTAACAAGAGATCCTGTACAGGCATTAGAAATATTCCAGAAATTCTATGAAAGTCTGTATAAAATAGAGAACTATGGAAATCAAGAAACAATACAAATATAAATGTTTATGAAAGAATCAAATATGCCAAGTTTAGAGGAAGTTGAGTCTCAATTACTAATGGTTAGGATAGGAGGAGAGGAGTTAAAAATTGTGATGCATATCTAATCTACAGGAAAGTCCCCAGGAATAGATAGCATTCCTGTAGAAGTTTGGAAGCTACGAGGGGAAAAAAATGATAAACATCTGGAAGGTTTTTAACAGTATTTTAAGAGGAGAAATACAAACATCCTGGAAGAAAGCAGTGATAGCTGTAATACCTAAAAAGGGTAAAGATCCATCAGACTCAGCTTCATACAGGCCCATTTCAACACTAAGCTATGATTATAGTGTTCACGCCTATAACAGCTAAACGAATAACAAAAGTAATGCCAAAATTGATAGATACAAATCAATGTGTTTTTTTGGAGGGGAGACAAACATTTGACAACATTAACATAACATTGATGGTCCAGTGGGAAGCAAAATGCCATTGTTGATGGTGGATCTTGATGTAGAGAAATCATTGACAGAGTTAGCTGGGACTTTCTGAACAGGGCAATGGAAGCATTTGTATTTCCTGAAAAAGTTATAAGCTTGATTTGTGGGATATATGATGGATTGAAGGTGAAAATTAAAGTGGGTGGGGTCCTTTCTAACAATTTCTGCTTGAGCAGAAGAACCAGGCAGTGGTACTATCTTTTCCCTTATTTTGCATTTTGTTTAGAACCACTGGCAAAGAAAATAAGGGACTCAAATTCAAAGATATAAATTGGTATGGTAGTCAAGAAAAGCTGGCTCTATTTGCAGATTATACTACTTTATACCTGACAAAACCAGAAAGAGACATTGTGGAACATTTTGAGACAGTTTCAGATCTTTTCAGGATACAAAATTAATGAAGCTAAAACAAAGGCCATAGTGGTAAATTGTCTACCCACACACAAATTCGTTCAGCAATATCCTTATTTATGGGGACATGATAAAATGAAGTTTTTAAGAGCATGGATTAAAAATGATTGTGGTGTGGCAGCTAAGGATATGTGGGAAAGAGACTAAACAATAAATAATACATAAACTGAGAAAATGGAAGCTTTGTTATATGGATATGGATAGTAAGATACAAGCAGTCAAACTGTTTTTATTACCTTTCGTCTTATACACAGGTCAGGCATATTTTTATCAACCAGAAGAGAAGTTGTGGATAGCAATTAATAAAGAGCAGAAGGACTTTATCTGGGAGGGAAAGACATCAAGAATTAAGTGGATTAGGTTGATTTTTGCAGTAGAACAGGATGGACCGGGATTACCTAATTCAAAGGGTATTTCGGAGCTACAAACAAAGGAAGGCAGGACACTGCTGTACGAACTCCGTTTAATAAAACTTAAAGAAATCCACAGGTTAGCGCTTTCGGGATAACACCCTTCTTCAGACAGTTTAAAATGTTCTAACAATTCAGTTAAATACATCACAGATAGTAATCTAGCATTCAAATCAACCAATCAAACATTAAAACATCAGTAAAAAGCATTAATAAAAAACACGCCTCCTTTGTAGAGCCGGTTTTAAAGGGACCAGGTCATTTAATCCTGGTTCCCTATGGGCTTGCAATTCTATAATCCAACGTGACTCAAGGGATTCAGTGAGTGCTTTTATATCACCACCTCGAATGCCCATTACTATATTAGCTATTGCTCTAAATACAAATGAATGTGAAGGATGAGTCTCAGTATGTTTATATAGGGCATTGTGAACATCACTGTTCCTGATAGAGCATAGGTGTTGCAATATCCTAACTTTAAACATTTTATTTGTCATGCCCACATAAAAAGATGTACATGTGGAACACTCCGCTATATACACTATATTAGGTGTTCTACAATTTGCTCTACCTTTAAACTCAAAGGTCTTGCCACTAATGGGATGTATGAAAATGTTGTTGTTTTTATTAATGTATGAGCAGGCTTTACAGCTGCCACATGGTGTGCTGCCCAACTTATTGATAGGTTGCCTAATCAACTTCACATTCTTTTCACCACATAGCAAGTCCTTCAGGTTCTTGTTACGTCTATAACCAATATTTGGGGCAGATCCTATTACCTCTCTTAGTTTCTTGTCACCCCTAAGGATATTCCAGTTCTTGCCCACTATATTTCTTATATCACTGATGTTACTACTGTATGTAAAATAGAGTTTCGGAGTCCCTATCAAATTGCTAGAACAGCCCTCTGCTGACATCACCCTTTCCTCACAACTCAGCCAAGGTTTATATCTATCTTTTCTACTCTTCACACCTTTAGCCACTACCTTCTCGACCAGATGTTCATTATATCCCCTGTTTTTAAAGTTCTCTTTCAACCCTATAATCTCTTTCTGAAATTTGGAGTCATCCATACTTAGTCTGGATGTCCTACACACTTGTCCCTGCACAATATTGGGAAACAAATGTCGGGGATGCATACTATCAAAGTTCAACAGACTATTCTTCCAACATTCTTTCCTATGTAATTCTGAAGAAAACCCTTCACTAGTTTGCAACAAGTTGACATCTAAAAAATTAATGTTGTGATCTGAGTAAGTCAATGTAAATCTTAGGAAAGATGTGGTGGAATGTAAATACTCCAAAAAAATTTTTAATGATAGGGGATCACCCCTCCAAAACATAAAAACATCATCTACAAAACGGGTGTAGACCACGATATAATTTTTCCATTGCTCATTTCCCAAAATAAAATTCCTTTCCCAATAGGAAAGGACCAAGTTAGCATAGGTATTAGCACAGGGGGTGCCCATGGCTATCCCCTGTGCCTGCCTATACAACTGCTGTCCTCCTAAGAATATATTATTTTCCAACACTACTGATAGCAATACTTTTACCAAATCTACCTTGGTGGTGGGCTCTCCCAGTTCTAACATGATATTCCCTATCACCTCTATACCATAATTATTGTTAATTACGGTAAAAAGACTCTCCACATCTAGAGTAACCATCAACAGTCCTGCAGTAGAATATTTCAAATTAACTTCTTTAACCAATTGTAAAAAACCTCTGGTATCCTTTAACACATTGGGTAACTTATCCAATAATGGTTTTAATGTACATTCCAACCATATAGAGGCATTTTCTGTTACCCACCCCCTCCCTGAAACTATGGGTCGAAAGGGTGGGTCCACCAAAGATTTATGTACTTTAGGCAGAGCCTTAAATAGAGGAGTCACTGGTTTGCTGATCATTAAGAATTCATACAATTCATCATTAATCTTAAATTCTGAATTTAAACCATACAAACAATTATGTACTTTTTCAATGGTCATTCTGACAATTAATGGGCTAACTTTTACATAAACATTCTCATCAGCTAGCATTTGTTGTAGTTTATTGTTATAATAGGTAGTGTCTAACACAACCACTGCTCCTCCCTTGTCCGCATTTTTAATAACCAAATTCCTATTATTAATCAACCCTTGAAGGGCCCTCTGTTGCGAAGATGTTAAATTGAAATATTTGCTATAATTACCAGCCCTAAAATACTCCTCCAAGTCCCTTTCACAGCTATCAATGAAAAGGCACATGGCCGGTGAGAAAGGGGGAACAAAACAACTAGGTTGTTTAAGTTTCACATTCGATGTATCCACATAACTATTATACATAGTTTTTAATGCTAGATTCCGACAAAAAAGCATAATGTCCAATACTGTCTCATTAAAGATACCAGTCTTGCCTGGCACAAAAGACAAGCCTTTGTTAAGCACCACGCATTCATCTTCAGTCAGTACATGTGTAGATAGATTATAAACAATATTAGCAGTAAAACCATCAGTCAAAAAGCAGTCCTCCTCTTCTTTTCCGGATCCCTTCCCTCGCTTAGAGATCTCTTCCAGGCTCCCCTCTTCCTTACGGGAGCCGGAAGACTTTGTAAAAAACTTTGCCTACCTGTCGCTTGTTTGGGACGAGCTCCCATGGGTAAACCTTCTTTACCAGGTACACCCATAGTGCTAATTTCCACACAGTTCTGCTCTCCATTTTTTGGATCCAATGTGTCTATTATTGCCGCTTGTGACAAAGAAGGAAAATGTGCATCGTTTAAACGGCATACACTTGGTACCACTAATTCCAATGTCTCAGAGACTCTATGCGTATTACTCGCTATATTTGGCGTTGCTATCATATTCATACTCCCTGAAGCCTCTTCGGCAGTTGCTTCCACTCTTGCGAGCTCTGTCCTCCCTGGTTGACATCGAACCCTGCTAGCGTCATGTAACGCTGCATGCTGGGTAACAGAGTTCTTGTAGCGTGGCCAAACGAAAATATGTCCTGTAGAGAAATCCGAGTGATCTCTCTTCAATTTACTGATTTTCTGCACTCGTACTTTTTCATTTGCTTCACCAAAGGTCTGGTTAAGCTCAGAGAGACGTCTGCAGTGAACAGTATCTGTGTAGTCTTTCTCCAACACACGTTGTATTTCTTCTATCTCTTTACGCAGTTTAACAACCTCGGGTGCAAAGAAATTCTTGATTAAGTCCATGTATTTGAAACTTGTTTCAATATTAAGGGACTGCCACTGTGCTAGTAACTCAGGGTAACGATCCCCCTGGGTCGGCATGCACAGAATGCGCATGCCACGTGGAACAATCCCAAATGATTGACAAGCATCAAAGTGGTAGGCTTGCCATGTAAGTCTCTGTAGTCTACCCATTTTATAGCTAAGGTCTCTACACAGGTCTTCAAAGTTCTTATCCATGGCTACTGGTACCTTATTGTTAGCATAGTCCAATTTATTTACAGCCAAACCCAATCCTAACAATGGATTCTCTTGCAGTAAAGAGGTAAGAGAATGGGTTAAGAGACCATCTATTTTGTTTAGTTCTTCTTTTTCACCATACGTACTAGTTGTTGGCTGTTCAGCCACTTTCTTCCCCACATCATGCATGGTACGGAAAAGAGAGAAAATAAATCCAAAATGCAATTACCGTACCAATGCCAAAGTCCTCCTAACAAAAAATGAGAAGCAACAAACAAAGGAAGGCAGGACACTGCTGTACGAACTCTGTTTAATAAAACTTAAAGAAATCCACAGGTTAGCGCTTTCGGGATAACACCCTTCTTCAGACAGTTTAAAATGTTCTAACAATTCAGTTAAATACATCACAGATAGTAATCTAGCATTCAAATCAACCAATCAAACATTAAAACATCAGTAAAAAGCATTAATAAAAAACACGCCTCCTTTGTAGAGCCGGTTTTAAAGGGACCAGGTCATTTAATCCTGGTTCCCTATGGGCTTGCAATTCTATAATCCAACGTGACTCAAGGGATTCAGTGAGTGCTTTTATATCACCACCTCGAATGCCCATTACTATATTAGCTATTGCTCTAAATACAAATGAATGTGAAGGATGAGTCTCAGTATGTTTATATAGGGCATTGTGAACATCACTGTTCCTGATAGAGCATAGGTGTTGCAATATCCTAACTTTAAACATTTTATTTGTCATGCCCACATAAAAAGATGTACATGTGGAACACTCCGCTATATACACTATATTAGGTGTTCTACAATTTGCTCTACCTTTAAACTCAAAGGTCTTGCCACTAATGGGATGTATGAAAATGTTGTTGTTTTTATTAATGTATGAGCAGGCTTTACAGCTGCCACATGGTGTGCTGCCCAACTTATTGATAGGTTGCCTAATCAACTTCACATTCTTTTCACCACATAGCAAGTCCTTCAGGTTCTTGTTACATCTATAACCAATATTTGGGGCAGATCCTATTACCTCTCTTAGTTTCTTGTCACCCCTAAGGATATTCCAGTTCTTGCCCTCTATATTCCTTATATCACTGATGTTACTACTGTATGTAAAATAGAGTTTCGGAGTCCCTACCAAATCGCTAGAACAGCCCTCTGCTGACATCACCCTTTCCTCACAACTCAGCCAAGGTTTATATCTATCTTTTCTACTCTTCACACCTTTAGCCACTACCTTCTCGACCAGATGTTCATTATATCCCCTGTTTTTAAAGTTCTCTTTCAACCCTATAATCTCTTTCTGAAATTTGGAGTCATCCATACTTAGTCTGGATGTCCTACACACTTGTCCCTGCACAATATTGGGAAACAAATGTCGGGGATGCATATTATCAAAGTTCAACAGACTATTCTTCCAACATTCTTTCCTATGTAATTCTGAAGAAAACCCTTCACTAGTTTGCAACAAGTTGACATCTAAAAAATTAATGTTGTGATCTGAGTAAGTCAATGTAAATCTTAGGAAAGATGTGGTGGAATGTAAATACTCCAAAAAAATTTTTAATGATAGGGGATCACCCCTCCAAAACATAAAAACATCATCTACAAAACGGGTGTAGACCACGATATAATTTTTCCATTGCTCATTTCCCAAAATAAAATTCCTTTCCCATTAGGAAAGGACCAAGTTAGCATAGGTATTAGCACAGGGGGTGCCCATGGCTATCCCCTGTGCCTGCCTATACAACTGCTGTCCTCCTAAGAATATATTATTTTCCAACACTACTGATAGCAATACTTTTACCAAATCTACCTTGGTGGTGGGCTCTCCCAGTTCTAACATGATATTCCCTATCGCCTCTATACCATAATTATTGTTAATTACGGTAAAAAGACTCTCCACATCTAGAGTAACCATCAACAGTCCTGCAGTAGAATATTTCAAATTAACTTCTTTAACCAATTGTAAAAAACCTCTGGTATCCTTTAACACATTGGGTAACTTATCCAATAATGGTTTTAATGTACATTCCAACCATATAGAGGCATTTTCTGTTACCCACCCCCTCCCTGAAACTATGGGTCGAAAGGGTGGGTCCACCAAAGATTTATGTACTTTAGGCAGAGCCTTAAATAGAGGAGTCACTGGTTTGCTGATCATTAAGAATTCATACAATTCATCATTAATCTTAAATTCTGAATTTAAACCATACAAACAATTATGTACTTTTCAATGGTCATCCTGACAATTAATGGGCTAACTTTTACATAAACATTCTCATCATCTAGCATTTGTTGTAGTTTATTGTTATAATAGGTAGTGTCTAACACAACCACTGCTCCTCCCTTGTCCGCATTTTTAATAACCAAATTCCTATTATTAATCAACCCTTGAAGGGCCCTCTGTTGCGAAGATGTTAAATTGAAATATTTGCTATAATTACCAGCCCTAAAATACTCCTCCAAGTCCCTTTCACAGCTATCAATGAAAAGGCACATGGCCGGTGAGAAAGGGGGAACAAAACAACTAGGTTGTTTAAGTTTCACATTCGATGTATCCACATTACTATTATACATAGTTTTTAATGCTAGATTCCGACAAAAAAGCATAATGTCCAATACTGTCTCATTAAAGATACCAGTCTTGCCTGGCACAAAAGACAAGCCGAAGTTGTTAAACTGCGTAAAGAGATAGAAGAAATACAACGTGTGTTGGAGAGAGACTACACAGATACTGTTCACTGCAGACATCTCTCTGAGCTTAACCAGACCTTTGGTGAAGCAAATGAAAAACTACGAGTGCAGAAAATCAGTAAATTGAAGAGAGATCACTTGGATTTCTCTACAGGACATATTTTCGTTTGGCCACGCTACAAGAACTCTGTTACCCAGCATGCAGCGTTACATGACGCTAGCAGGGTTCGACGTCAACCAGGGAGGACAGAGCTCGCAAGGGTGGAAGCAACTGCCGAAGAGGCTTCAGGCAGTATGAATATGATAGCAACGCCAAATATAGCGAGTAATATGCATAGAGTCTCTGAGACATTGGAATTAGCGGTACCAAGTGTATGCCGTTTAAACGATGAACATTTTCCTTCTTTGTCACAAGCGGCAATAATAGACACATTGGATCCAAATAATGGAGAGCAGAACTGTGTGGAAATTAGCACTATGGGTGTACCTGGTAAAGAAGGTTTACCCATCGGAGCTCGTCCCAAACAAGCGACAGGTAGGCAAAGTTTTTTACAAAGTCGTCCGGCTCCCGTAAGGAAGAGGGGAGCCTGGAAGAGATCTCTAAGCGAGGGAAGGGATCCGGAAAAGAAGAGGAGGACTGCTTTTTGACTGATGGTTTTACTGCTAATATTGTTTATAATCTATCTACACATGTACTGACTGAAGATGAATGCGTGGTGCTTAACAAAGGCTTGTCTTTTGTGCCAGGCAAGACTGGTATCTTTAATGAGACAGTATTGGACATTATGCTTTTTTGTCGGAATCTAGCATTAAAAACTATGTATAATAGTAATGTGGATACATCGAATGTGAAACTTAAACAACCTAGTTGTTTTGTTCCCCCTTTCTCACCGGCCATGTGCCTTTTCATTGATAGCTGTGAAAGGGACTTGGAGGAGTATTTTAGGGCTGGTAATTATAGCAAATATTTCAATTTAACATCTTCGCAACAGAGGGCCCTTCAAGGGTTGATTAATAATAGGAATTTGGTTATTAAAAATGCGGACAAGGGAGGAGCAGTGGTTGTGTTAGACACTACCTATTATAACAATAAACTACAACAAATGCTAGATGATGAGAATGTTTATGTAAAAGTTAGCCCATTAATTGTCAGGATGACCATTGAAAAAGTACATAATTGTTTGTATGGTTTAAATTCAGAATTTAAGATTAATGATGAATTGTATGAATTCTTAATGATCAGCAAACCAGTGACTCCTCTATTTAAGGCTCTGCCTAAAGTACATAAATCTTTGGTGGACCCACCCTTTCGACCCATAGTTTCAGGGAGGGGGTGGGTAACAGAAAATGCCTCTATATGGTTGGAATGTACATTAAAACCATTATTGGATAAGTTACCCAATGTGTTAAAGGATACCAGAGGTTTTTTTACAATTGGTTAAAGAAGTTAATTTGAAATATTCTACTGCAGGACTGTTGATGGTTACTCTAGATGTGGAGAGTCTTTTTACCGTCATTAACAATAATTATGGTATAGAGGCTATAGGGAATATCATGTTAGAACTGGGAGAGCCCACTACCAAGGTAGATTTGGTAAAAGTATTGCTATCAGTAGTGTTGGAAAATAATATATTCTTAGGAGGACAGCAGTTGTATAGGCAGGCACAGGGGATAGCCATGGGCACCCCCTGTGCTAATACCTATGCTAACTTGGTCCTTTCCTATTGGGAAAGGAATTTTATTATGGGAAATGAGCAATGGAAAAATTATATCGTGGTCTACACCTGTTTTGTGGATGATGATTTTATGTTTTGGAGGGGTGATCCCCTATCATTAAAAATTTTTTTGGAGTATTTACATTCCACCACATCTTTCCTAAGATTTACATTGACTTACTCAGATCACAGCATTAATTTTTTAGATGTCAACTTGTTGCAAACTAGTGAAGGGTTTTCTTCAGAATTACATAGGAAAGAATGTTGGAAGAATAGTCTGTTGAACTTTGATAGTATGCATCCCCGACATTTGTTTCCCAATATTGTGCAGGGACAAGTGTGTAGGACATCCAGACTAAGTATGGATGACTCCAAATTTCAGAAAGAGATTATAGGGTTGAAAGAGAACTTTAAAAACAGGGGATATAATGAACATCTGGTCAAGAAGGTAGTGGCTAAAGGTGTGAAGAGTAGAAAAGATAGATATAAACCTTGGCTGAGTTGTGAGGAAAGGGTGATGTCAGCAGAGGGCTGTTCTAGCAATTTGATAGGGACTCCGAAACTCTATTTTACATACAGTAGTAACATCAGTGATATAAGGAATATAGTGGGCAAGAACTGGAATATCCTTAGGGGTGACAAGAAACTAAGAGAGGTAATAGGATCTGCCCCAAATATTGGTTATAGACGTAACAAGAACCTGAAGGACTTGCTATGTGGTGAAAAGAATGTGAAGTTGATTAGGCAACCTATCAATAAGTTGGGCAGCACACCATGTGGCAGCTGTAAAGCCTGCTCATACATTAATAAAACAACAACATTTTCATACATCCCATTAGTGGCAAGACCTTTGAGTTTAAAGGTAGAGCAAATTGTAGAACACCTAATATAGTGTATATAGCGGAGTGTTCCACATGTACATCTTTTTATGTGGGCATGACAAATAAAATGTTTAAAGTTAGGATATTGCAACACCTATGCTCTATCAGGAACAGTGATGTTCACAATGCCCTATATAAACATACTGAGACTCATCCTTCACATTCATTTGTATTTAGAGCAATAGCTAATATAGTAATGGGCATTCGAGGTGGTGATATAAAAGCACTCACTGAATCCCTTGAGTCACGTTGGATTATAGAATTGCAAGCCCATAGGGAACCAGGATTAAATGACCTGGTCCCTTTAAAACCGGCTCTACAAAGGAGGCGTGTTTTTTATTAATGCTTTTTACTGATGTTTTAATGTTTGATTGGTTGATTTGAATGCTAGATTACTATCTGTGATGTATTTAACTGAATTGTTAGAACATTTTAAACTGTCTGAAGAAGGGTGTTATCCCAAAAGCGCTAACCTGTGGATTTCTTTAAGTTTTATTAAACGGAGTTCGTACAGCAGTGTCCTGCCTTCCTTTGTTTGTTTGTTGCTTCTCATTTTTTGTTAGGAGGACTTTGGCATTGGTACGGTAATTGCATTTTGGTATTTCAGAGCTACATAGTTAAGGCTCCTATACATAGCACAAGCAGAAAACTATAACTAAAAGTGAAAAGGGACAATGTTGAAACAGGAGGAAGCTCAAGAAACAAGGAGAGACACTGATTTTGGATGCAGGCCTTTAAGGAGAATGATAATCATACAGAATATTATATCCATAAAGTAGTAGAAAGAACTACTAAGTGAACATGGGAATGGAGAAAGGAGATTCTGCCAATAGGGATGACTGCAATTAGGGATATAGACAACAGGGCAAGAGGGGGTAGAAATTTATTGGAGAAAACTGGCAAAAGAACCAAGGTATTGGGAGCAAATAACTAGAGAGGGAAAGATGATAGCATGGGAAGATGCCAATAATTTATTTGGACTGCATGTTAGAGATTGCCTTCCCTATCAAGGATTGATATCAGAGTACAGGCAAACAGAAAGAAATAGGGGATTCCTTAATGAAAGACCAGCACTGATAGAGTTTTTAGTAGAATCTAGAACAGAAGCTGCCATTAAAAAAGGAATAATTAGTACAGCATATAAAATACTGCATGATAACTAGAGGAGGCTAGAAAGGATTGGGAAGAGAGACTGGATAAGCAATTCACACAGAAACAATGGGAGGATATATCTATATGTCTCCCAAATATGCAACAAAATCTAGAAGATTTAGGATTTTTGCTTGGAAATGTGTACATAGATATCTTTATACCCCAAGTAGACTCCAGATAATTGTTCCTCAAGTAGACAGCAAATGTTGGAAGTGTGACTGGGAAGAAAGAGGTAATTGGGAACAAATTTTCTGGGAGTGCAGTGAGTTGGTGGACTTTAAGGATTCCCTGTGGGATGCACTGTCAGAAATGCTGGGCGGGCAGATTGGTGGCATGAGGGAGATGATTTTTCTGAGCTATGATACAGAATTGGAACTGCCTAGACATGGTAGGGCCTTGCTGTCTCTATTTATGGTGGCTGCTAAAAAAGCAATTACTAGAAAATGAAAATCAAATTCTAAACCAACTATATTAGAAGTAGTGAATATAGTAACATAGATAAAACAACTGGAATTGAGATCCTTAGAAAAGGGTAGGAGCAAATACATAGGAAAAATGGGGAATTGTGGGAACAATGCATAGGGGAGAAATGAGGTTTAAAAGAAGGCAGGACTTAAATGAGCTGTGCAATGTTTGAATGAAAATGATTGGGTAGATTATAAATGATGTATAATGTTTGCAACTTGCAGCATGTCAGTATGGTTTGTAATGTAAAATGCTTGCAACTAGGATTATGTCAGTGTGGTTTGCTTTCATTATATAAATGTATGATTGCACATGTCAGAAGTGATGATTTAATAAGGGGTAGGAATTGAATAACTTACGTAATGATGCTTAGATTTTATTTATGAAGCATAATGTTTGGTAATTTTAACTTGTTAATGCAATTTGATTATTTTTATATAACTGTAAATGTGCATATGTTACAAGTGATAATTCAATAAAGGTGTTTAAAAAAAGGATGTGGCACTATGACCTAGTAATAACAAAGCCACGAAGACTGTATTTATAGTGATGACAAAATCTGGACAAAGCCTAAAATATTTGGGGGGGGACAAAGCCCCAAAAATAGGGTAATGTTTTAAATGTTGCTTTTATAATCCTAGAAAGATGTTAGAATAACATGATTTATGTTAGCATGCATTTCTGAAAGATAGGAAATCTGAAACAAAATGTATGTAATCATGTATTCACTTTAATCCTGAGTGATTTCCCTGAAAAAAACACTAACTTTATGAGGAACAGACCAAAAATATGAGGTAAAATCTGGACATTTGAAAGGAATGCTGATCTGTTGTTGATTAGTGATTCTGCAAATAAATCCAGTTAAGGCTACATATTACTGTCACAAATGTGAATCTTTATTTACTTAGATGACATGAGGAACATTACCTGTGGCTGGTGGAACCGGAAGTAGACAATGGACTCAAATGATTCCTTAAAGCATCTAGAGGACAGGTAGCTTGCAAACTATTTTGCAGATGTGACCAGATCTACTGTAAGCAGATAGTCCCTGCAGAGCCATTGTGGTATGGAATCAAAAGCCTCAGGCAAATCTCTAAATAGCACACCAGAAAGATTTTGCAGATCCATATTATAATACCCTGAGTTACTGTCAGACAACAGAGAACACAGCATAGTGTCCAGAGCAGAAATCCTGCTGAACCTTACTAAAGGGATCATTTTTACTTGATGGGAAATAGTACATGCCAGGATTTTTGGATATTGCTAATTGGAACAAGTTGGATCCATAGTTAAAACAGTATGAGAGTAGACTGTCTTAGGAAGGGGGATAACAATAGCATGGGAATTAAAGAATAGTTACTTTTTCATAGGAAGTATCTGACTGTTGAAGTGTTTATGGCTTGCAAGTGAAAGCATTTTTTTTAGTTTTCACTTAATTTGTCATAGTGATGTTTTTTATCATGAATTCAGTAATAAAATCCAAGGAGAATTGGTGAGAGGGAATGTAGTCTGTGAGAGTACAGTGAGTATTAAACTTATTTCCAGAAAATTATGAAAGCTTTGTGGATTCAGAAAAAATGTTCTTCTCAAAACTGAACTATATTTGCAGTATTTTTATATTCCTGTTAACTACGGAACAGGTTGTTGCGAGGAAAATCAACTAATGTAGTACGTAACTGTGCTATCTTCTCTGGCAACTATTGAGGAAACACAGTACGTTACGACCACAAAAACATTTATTGAATACAACAAGAAATAGTTGCGAAATACAAACTTAATACATGAGTTTAGCGCTTTCACCTATCCATAGTAGGCTTCTTCAGAACTCATACAATTAAAATAAGCGCCATTTTAAATAAACTTTTAGGCGCGAAACTTGGCCAACTTAACAACTGGTATTTAAAGTGCTACTTAAGTTACAGAGAAATATGGTGGCAATTATATACAGATGCTGCTACCTTACCAGGATTAAATGACACCATTGCTATTAAACCTTTATTGACCAAATGAACTTACATGCAACACTACATTCTATATAGATCCAGTTCTAGTGTCACAATATTATCACCTCAATATTCATTTTTAAAACAAACATACAGTATATAATTATTTATGAGTTTTACTAATACATAGATATAATATTTAATTTTAATATTTATAATATTTATTGCTATTAACATTTTTAACAAACATTTTTCATAATAGGTTATAATGTTCATTTTAATTGATATCAAATTCTACACTTACATGAACATCAATTATGCAATTTAATGTATTATAGAGTGATATTTATGCTCAAGTATTTATATGTAACATAACAGTCATTGGTTAACATTATTATTTATTAATATCCAAAGGCTTAACATGTTATATTTAATGTGCACACTTATGCCCCCAATTGATTTATCAATTTGATATTATTCACTATTACTAGTTTCATTTTTTACATTTATTATTATTTTTACTTTTTGCATATTATTTTTGTATTTATTTATTATTAATTTTATTCATTAAATATTTTTTAACACATAATTAAGGTAACATTGAATTAATTTTATATAATGTGCAATATAAGATCATTGTGGTTTAGTTAATGAATATATTAATTTGTAGGGAAATGTATGGTTAATGCATTTTGTTTAACATGTAGTTAATAACATATTTGCTTCGGACATTTCAATGTTGTCTTATTTATTAAATAGCACAGTAGCACTTTAAATACCAGTTGTTAAGTTGGCCAAGTTTCGCGCCTAAAAGTTTATTTAAAATGGCGCTTATTTTAATTGTATGAGTTCTGAAGAAGCCTACTATGGATAGGTGAAAGCGCTAAACTCATGTATTAAGTTTGTATTTCGCAACTATTTCTTGTTGTATTCAATAAATGTTTTTGTGGTCGTAACGTACTGTGTTTCCTCAATAGTTGCCAGAGAAGATAGCACAGTTACGTACTATATTCCTGTTAACCAGGAATTTGATTTATATTCTGAATCTATGTGGGTTAAAGAGGCTTGTGGGTGTGCTATTAATTTTGAAGAATGTTGCCATAACTGTTTATTTTTCTAATGTTCTATGGATATATATATATATATATATATATATATATATATATATATATATATATATATATAGGAGATTGATTTAGATGAAGTGGCTTTTTTTTCTTTATAAATACTTTATTTATTGGATAATGAGTTTCTTTAGATCAGTTGCTAGTCAGGCTAGTTAAGAGGAGGATTCCTAATATTTTGATGCATCTATAGCAGTGTTTTTCCATAGGGAGAACAACCTGATGAATATTCTGAGGCTGTGAAAGTTTCTTCTTGAAAAAATGCAGGTAACAGGTCCATGCTAATACTGAGCAGATATAGTTAATAAAGAGCTGACAGTTACGAATGGACCTTATAGGCCATAATCTTAGAGTAGGAAGTCAAGGTTGTATTGCAGTAATTACTAAGTGAGATGTTTAAACATTTGGTGTATTTTGTGCAGCTGTCTTCTACAGAGCCAATATATACAGAATGCATCGAGGGACAGATAAAATGTGACTGAATACAGAAAATCAGTGAGAGATGTACGTGCACGTATGCACAATACATAAGAAAAATAAAATACAGGTCACTCTTATGTAAATATTGAAGTGTGTTATCAGACTCTAGTGCACACTAACAATGGGCATTTCAGTGGTAAAAGCAACAGCAAAAGCTGTAGAAGCAGAATATCAATGTACATGCATATCACTTTATAATGGAGCCATTGTGCAAGAAAGGTTGCACTGAAACAAAAGCAGAAGTAAACAACAAGATAACAAGGGTAGTATTTGGTGTACTAGAAGGAATAAAATAACACCCAGAAATGGTCTAACTGCTAGGTTACAAAAACTACCATGGATACTAAACAACGTAAGTATTGACATAAATTAAAATGACAAATTGCCAACGTATAGTGTACTCAACCTCTTAGTGCAAGAAATCTGGACAGTCTCTAAAATAATGGGGGAAAGGCCTAAAAATAGGGACAGATTCTTAAATATTGCTCTTCTAAGCTTATAAACTTGCTAGAACAAGATTTGTGTTAACATGCATTTTTCTGAAGAATATGAAGTCTGAAACCCAAATGTATGCCATTATTTAATGACTTTAATCTTCAATGATTTGCCAGAAAAGTTTTACGGGGAACAGACCAAAAATATAAGGCAAAAATCTGGACACACTGGGAAAATCAGGACATCTGAGAAGTAAGAACAGAAGTATTACTTACCTGATCTACACAGAGACTTAAATAAGCATAATAAATGACAAAGCCATATAGGAGAACACCACGGCATTTATTAAGGAAAACAGATGAACACCAAGAAAGGTAGAGATAATTGGCATCACTAAAAAGGTAAGTGAACTGTATGTTATATCTCATGCTTACTTACACCCTCAAAGATGACAGAAATAAAAATAAATATCTACATGAGACAACAAAGAAGGTCATATGAGACAGGGGTATCGACATTCAATTGTATCTTTAAGTAACATAGGCAGTAGGAACATTACAACTTTTTCAAGTCATGTAGGCATCATCAGGTCTAAGAAAATGATATTTTGCTATGAACTCCATATCAGAAATATTTCAAAATATAATATAGCATGTCATCCACAGAATAAAGAATATGGGAAACTATAGTGATTACATATTTTTTTTTTGGCAGAAGACAAAGAAAACAAAATGGCAAACTAGGAAATATCTTTAATAGACACAGAGAATGGCCTAACCTTAAAAAACAAACAATGGGAGCACTCTTGCATCATCAGTTAGTAGTGGTATGGAGGACTGTAGGTAATGAATATCCCAACTGGGAGGTAGGAGGCTGCATGGTTTAAATTCTTTTTAGTGTTTTTAACAAATTTTTACAGTATACCTTGTGCCAGTGGTACCCCCCCCAACCCACATAATTTTTAATTATTCTATAACTGCCCACAAAGGCTTATTGTAAAAGCATTATCCTTGCTGTCTAGTGCCCCCCATTCACACTGTGTTTTTTTTTTTTGTTTAAGTGCCTTCATGATATGCTGTACAGGAAATCCCTGGTGTCTTGTGATTCCTCTGCCCCTAAATACTATTATGGCACAATGGTATAAAGATCTTGCTAGTATCCAGTGTTCCCCTTGACTGAATATAACAGGTTTTGCTCATAAGCCTAGGGAAGTATGGCAGTATGAGAGCCTCCCATTTCACATGTATACACTCACATGCACACCTAACGTACCCATAACATTCCTACTTCAACCTGTCAGGCAGACACAGTCACACATACACTTGCATATGCAGCTCCTCATGTATATGCGTGTATATATATATATATATATATATATATATATATATATATATATATATATATACACACATATATATATATATGTACACACACACAC